>NC_141924.1:16721404-16872919 GCF_057802395.1 Ceratotherium simum simum
ACAGATTTACTTCATCATAAGTTAACAGGAATGCAACACTATTCGTGCTCACCAGAGATTTCATCATTGTGTGCATTAAGTGTAAAAATTGGCTTATCTGAACGTGCATCCAAATTGTATACAAAGCCGTCATCTGTACTGGCCTGAAAAGAGTAAAAGATGGGCAAGATGATGCTACACGTCAATAAAACTTAGCAATGGGTAAACAGTATAAATCATAGTGAAAATCAGCTATATACCTGACTTACCTGAGGAGCTACTGAAAATTAACATGGACATAAAGAATTTACTTGTGGATAAGCC
Organism: Ceratotherium simum simum; assembly: GCF_057802395.1. Classification (NCBI taxonomy): domain Eukaryota; kingdom Metazoa; phylum Chordata; class Mammalia; order Perissodactyla; family Rhinocerotidae; genus Ceratotherium; species Ceratotherium simum. The sequence goes on from NC_141924.1 coordinate 16,721,708, forward strand.
AAGTCTGCTCTTACATGGACTAATTCAGTTGATATGTCTATTAGGCAGTTGGATATGAGTATGAAGCTGTGGCCGTGGTACAGACTAGGGTTAGAGATGTGGAAGCACAGAGATGGTAGTTACATCCATGAGAACAGAGGAGATATGTCCTGGGAGTACAGAATCTAAAGAGCAGTGTGTTGAGGACAGAGGCCTGGAGAGCATGGCCACTTAAGGTACAGGGTGAGGAAAAGCTCACAGAAGTAACAATCAAAGACTGAGAAGGGAATAATGAAGAATGTCAGGGAAGCCAAGGAAAGAGGGCTTCTGAAGAAAGGAGTAATGAATGCTGTCAATATTTTGGAAGAGATTCAATCAGATAAGGACTGAAAGGCAGATTACAGTGGGTTGTTACACTTGGAAGAAAGGCAGAAGAAACAAACCTATATTGGCCTATATTCAGGCCAAGGGCAACAGCCAGTACAGGAGAAAGGGAGGAAAAAAAGGACAACTGATGCAGTGTTGAAGGGTGGGCTGTGGATGGGGATAAAAACAGAAAAGGGGGGAGTCTCATCCTTTGAGACTGGAGGGAAGGAGGGAAAACATTTTATTTTGGTCACTTCCCATTTCCCTCAATACCTGTGATTTTAGTACCGATGACCATTTGTTAGCAAATAACCTCAGCGAGTATGTGGGCTTGACTGTTGAGAGCCAAAGTACAACACAACATTCAAATACACCTGAGATTTCACTCCGATAACTGTGAAATGGAATCCGGCTTCAGGTAGCTCAGCTGGGACTGCGTGAACCTCTGTGCATCGAGTTGAGATCAAGTGTTCTCAAAATCATTTTCAGGAACCTTATTAAAACTGTCCACATATTTTAAGAAAGCTGTTTTTTAAAGAACTCTTTCCCTCAATTACAAAGCACTACATATTTACAACATTAGGAAAATTAGGAAATCATAATTTCTTTAATTAATCTTCCCTTCTGGATGAAAGCTGGGATTTTATTTCTCCATGGATTGAACCATCAGTGGAATCTTTGGATGCTACATGGAAAACTGTCATCCTACAGACATCAAGGGTATCTACAGTAAGATCTTTTACTTTTTTTCCTATCTGGGAGATAGTGCTATATTAATTAAATAGGCTACCATTCTCATTACTGGAGTTGCATTTAAGTACTAGGATTTAAATAAAAGGATATCTTCTTGGACTGATTTAACCACTAAAAAAACATAAAACATTAACCACGCTTAATATTTCAAAAAACACACTAATAAAATTATCAAAATCAATAACTCAACTAAAATGGCACACGCTGGAATGGTTGGAAATTAGCAAAATCATTTACATGTGTTTTATCACGTGTAAAATCATTTTACATGTATTTTTTGTGGCTGATCCACTGTTCTCTTGTTAAAAATACCTTTTTGTTTTACCCCAAGATCCAAATACATACTTTACACTGTTAGTACAGAAAAAGCTTCTCAGAGATTCTCTCTACAACAGAATGAAATAAGTCATTAGTAACCTGGATAAGCAAAACAGTAATATGCATAGTCTTACCAAAAAATGACACGGTGAGAAGTGATTCCAAGTCACTCTCTCGATCTGCCCGCTGAACCGCCACATCCGATGGCTTTCCTCTGGACTTCGGCAGTCATACAGAGCCACTGACCTGGACACGTTCGTGCAAAGTCACAGTTTTAAGAGTTCAATTCTCCTATATGTGTTAAGTTTATTTGTAATGAAATGGTAAGAAAACAACACTGTGAAGTCAAGATCCAATTATTTAAAGCCTGTTTTAAGGTTCTAAAATAAAGTAGAAAAGATGAGTTGAGGGCCGGCCCTGTGGCTTAGTGGTTAAGTGCTCGTGCTCTGCTACTGGCGGCCTGGGTTCGGATCCCAGACGCGCACCGACGCACCGCTTCTCTGGCTATGCTGAGGCCACGTCCCACATACAGCAACTAAAAGGATGTGCAGCTATGACATACAACTATCTACCGGGGCTTTGGGGGAAAAAAAAATAAAGAAAATTATTAAAAAAAAAAAAAAAAAAGATGAGTTGATTTTCACTAAGTGGTGGACTCTGGTCCTGTCACTTGAAGGCACTGGTGGCTCTGTATGTCACAGTGGCCTTGACCTTCTCCAGGTGGAATCCTCCACTGACAAGATGAATCCTCTCTCTTTCCAAAAGACCAGGACAATTTCTAATTTCCCCTTCCTGGGTAGTGCTCAGAGCCAGATAAGCCATGTCTTAGCCATGCTTACTCTCTATAAGCAGGTTACTGTGTTGGGGGAACCGGTGGACACACTTTTGTAATCTTGCATGAATTCCAACTCAAAAATGTAAACATATCCCTCTTCAAAAGAAGAAAGAATCAAAATAAAGACTGCAAGTTGGTTTCTGTTTCTACTAGCTCTCTTTCCCACCTGCAGCCCCAGCCTGTAACAGGGAGCACACCTATGACTGGAACCCCCCTGTGGTGGACGGTAGTGGGCCCAATTCTTCACCTCTCCCTACATCCATGCACTCTGTCAGTGAGGTAGGAGTTCCTTCCATAAAGACAGAGTTCATTTCCCACTCCGTGTGATCTGTTTGGGCCAAGAGAAGAAGACAGAAGTGTACTAGTTCTGAGCGTACATCTCATGAGGGCTTGGTATCTCTGTGTGAGCTTCTGACCTCGCATGAGAACATGTGTGGGCTAGCCTACTGGTCCAGGAGGATGTGAAACACGAGAGCCAAGTCTCTGTGGCCCAGCCTAAAGAAGCCAAGATTAGCAGACCTACCAGTTGCATCTAGCCTAGATTAGCTCACCCTTGCAGAGGCGTAAGAAATAAATGTTTATTGTTTTAAGTCACTGAATTTTGGGATGGCTTATTTCACAGCAATGGCTAACTCATACACCCTCTAAAAATCAAAGTAGTTGCTAGTTAGGAACTGCATTATTATGACAGAACCACATTCCCTTGCAGACTGAAAAGACCAGAGCTGAAAAGGACAGATAAGTATTACCAAAAACTTAAACACATAGGTGCCTCAGTAATATATTCTGTCCAAGCATCAAGTGAATCTTTCTTTCTTTTTTTGTGAGGAAGATCAGCTCTGAGCTAACATCTGGTGCCAATCCTTCTCTTTTTGCTGAGGAAGACTGGCCCTGAGCTAACATCCATGTCCATCTTCCTCTACTTTATATGGGACGCCACCACAGCATGGCTCGACAAGCAGTGCATCGGTGCGCACCCGGGATCCGAATTGGCAAACCCTGGGCCGCTGCAGCAGAGCGCGTGCACTTAACCGCTTGCACCACCAGGCCAGCCCCTCAAGTGATACTTTGTGAATTACTTCAAGAGGATAAAAACAGTAACAATAATTCCTGAAATGCTTTCTTACTTATCATATGATCCAGAAATCAGAGTCTGTGCTTCAAATGGATGAAACTGCAGAGTCTGGACCTAAAAGGAGGAAACATAAATGAATAGATCTGTTTGTTTGGTTTTGGTAAAACTGCCTAATACTTGGTGAGAATCAATTTGGCAGTGTTCCTATGAATTTTTCCCTTTGAAACTCAGTACTATTTAAAGAAACATAAAATGTACTGCATAATCAAAAGGACAAACCATATTTCCAAATAAAGGATGACACGTAAAAAATATAATGTATCATTCCACAAATTGTTTTTGGCAGGATACATATGTCCTGAACACGTTGAAATATATTCAGAAGGAGAAAGAGGAGTGGTCAGCCTTATCTGGGTGTCCCCACATGCTGCAGAAGGCCACAGCGTGCATCAGCACAGCAGACCCCTGAGCTCTATGGTAATGGGTCTGTTCAATTCTTTTACCCTGTTTGGTGACTCACACCCCACTGTCCCTTTTTAGCAGCCTCTGTACACGTTACAAAGCACTAAGGTTCCTAATCACTTCACCTTTCTGCACCCATTTTTGCATCTCTAAGATAGGTAATTGTAACTATCACACAGAGCTCTGTGAAGATCCAGTGAGAGCATGTCAAAGCACTTTGTAATGCACAAAAAGCCATCTATAAATGTTTGGGATCATCTGCAGCCAATATCTGTGCCAGATTTTTTAGAATCCCTTTTATCCACTAAATCACCATACCTTGTCTGTGTGTACGGCAAGGCTAGCTGCAGGTTTCCCCAAGGACATATCCCACAGAATTACAGTGTTGTCAGCTGACGCACTTGCCAGCACGTTTCTGAGAAAGGGAGGAAACAAGTCAGGTAATCTTTTAAAAATCAAAAGCATTAATTGTGAGAATTCCATTTACAATAGCATCAAAATGAATACTTAGAAATAAATTTAACAAAAGAAATTTAAGACATGTATTGAAAACTATAAAAGACTGTTGACAGAAAGAGTATCTAAATCAATGGAAAGATAACCCATGTTCATGGATTGGAGGACTTAAGCCATCCACAGACCAATCTATAGATTCAACCAATCCCTTTCAAAATCCCAGCTGACTCGCAGAAAACTGACAAGCTGATTTTAAAATTCATATGGAAATGCCAGGAACCCAGAATAGCCAAAAACATAATCTTGAAAAAAGAAGAGCAAAATTGGAAAGTTCACAGTTCCTGATTTCAAAACTGACTGAAAGGTTACAGTAATCATAACAATGTGGTACTGGCATAAGGACAAACAGATTAATAGAGTAAAATGAAGAGTCCAGGGAAAAAACCCTTAAATTTATAGTCACTGGTTTTTAACAAGGGTGCCAAGATTATTCATTGTTCAATGGAGAAAAGAACAATATTGTCAACAAATGGTTCAAGGACAAGTGGATATCCTCCTGCAAAAGCATGAAATTAGATCCCTACCTCACACTGTCCCAAAAAAGCAATGCAAAATAGATCACAGACCTACTGAATTTAAGAGCTAAAACTAAAACTCTCAGAAGAAAACAGGGATAAATCCTTGTGACACTGGGTTAGGCAGTGGTTTCTTAGATGTGACACCAAAAGAAACAGATAAATTGGACATCATCAACATGAAAAACTTGTGTTGCAAATGACCATCAAGAAAGTGAAAAGACAACCCACAGAATGGGAGAAAACATCTGTAAATCATATATCTCATAAAGGACTTGTATCTAGAATATATAAAGAACTCTCAACTAAATAATAAAAAGACAGATAACTCAATTAGAAGATGGGCAAAGGATCTGAATAGGCCAGTGAGCATGTGAAAAGATGCTCAACATCATCAGTTATTAGGGAAATGAAAATCAAAAAATGGGATAACACTTCATACTCACAGGATGGCTACAATAAAAAAGATGAACAATCACAAGTGTTACTAAGATGTAGAGAAACTAGGACCTTCCTATATTGCTGGTGAGAAGGTAAATGGCACAGCCTACCATATGACCTAGCAATTACACTCTTAATACCCAAGAAAATGAAAACATATATCCATGCAAACACTTGTTCATGAATGTTTACAGCAGCATTATTCGTAATAGGCAAAAAGCAAAAAACCCCCAAATGTCCATTAACTAGTGAATGGATACACAAAATGTGGTATATCCATACAAAGGAATATTATTTAGCAATAAAAAGGAATGATATACTGATACATGCTACAACATGGATGCACCTTGAAAACATTATGCTAAGTGACAGAAGCCAGACACAAAGGGCCACACATTGTATGATTTCATTTCTGGGAAATCTCCCAAATAGGCAAATCCAGAGACAGAAAGCAGATTAGTGGTTGCCAGGGGCTGGAGGGACAGAAGGATGAGGAGTAACCGATAATGGGTATGGATTGCTTTGTGGATTGATGAAAATGTTATGGAATTAGATAATGGTGATGGTGGCACAACTCTGTAAATATACTAAAAACCACTGAATTGTACACTTTAAAAGAGTGAATTTTATATGTGAATTTATATCTCAACTATTTTTTTTAAAGAGCATTAAATGCTGTTAATAGGAAAAAACCAATATGCCTACCTCTTAGGGATCAAGTGCCAATAATGTAGTTCTACAAGAACACTTCTTTAGAGCCCAGAAAACCTGAAATGGATTCTTGGTGCTGCTACTTACTAGCTCTAAGACTTAAAAGTAAGTCACACTTCCTTGCCTGCCGATGACAACAATACAACCAACCTCAAAGGGTTGCTATGCAAGTCCCTGGCTGAGTGAGTGGAACATAGTAGGCTCCTGATAAATGTTAGCTGCCTGCCTTTTCTCCTTGTAAAAACGCAGATGTGTACTCCTGAAACTGAAACTCATTCTTCAACATCTAGCTTTAAAACAGCTTGACATAGAAGCAAGTCATTAGTGACAGTAATGTTTTTGTTCAGAAAACTAATATACTGTTAAGATAAAATGCTGATAGGTTCATTTTTGGATATTATTTCAAGAAGTTATGTCCATTATATAAACTACTTTCAGTTTTATAACTCACATTTCAATGATACATGCAAGGTCTCTTAGGAGGATCATGTATATTCAGATCCCGCTAGTTTTTTTCTACTCAATGAATTTCAAAGCTTCTACCATTAAGTCCCACATACAGGTCATAATATTTTAAGTCTTTTGCATTTCATAGATAAGTGTTAATTTAAATTCCCAATAACTAGTTTCTTTATATACAATGCCTGACAACAGCACAAAGTTAAAATTTAATAGTACATTTTTCATCCTAGTTATTCCAAAAACATCTGAGATTCCTCCCACATTAAAGTTCTCATTGTATGAGGCTTAAAAATAAATTTAAAAAAAAACATAAAAACTTCTGAACACTACATCCCCAAGAAGAGTACTCTAACAAGAGTATGAATTAGCAGAGAACGTGCATTTCGTTACTGGGAGTATTTTACTAGAAACCAAGGTCCCCACTAGTGACAATGTCAACTAGTTATTCCTCACCATAATCCTAAACTCTATGTACCAGAGTATGGGAAGTATTTTAAAGCATTCTGCACCTTTTCAGGAAAGAAAGGAGAAAGGAGAACCATGGTCTAAAATAAGATTGAGAAAGAATAGTTAAGGAACAAAGAAATGTGTGGCATTGGAGTCAAAGAGATGTGGGTGCAGATGGGGCAGGAAAGAAGAACAGGTGCTGATAAATGTCTAAATGGAACCAGGGAACTGTGGCCAGGGAAAGGAACTGATGAACCACCTGGAATACTGATAAGGGGTTGTTCCATCAGAACGAACTTTCAGTTATTCAAAGTAATAGCTGCTATGTGCTAAGAATTTAATATATGTAATTATTTTGAAAGTTCAGATTTGAAATAAGAGTGGTTCCTAAAAGCATGGTATACTCATTATTAGATCTCTTATTCACCTGCCCCTTAGTCAGGAGTGGGCCCAATTCAGACAAAACCCAAACACCTGCCTATAGCCTGGCAGCGTCAGACTCACCAGGGGAAACTTAAAAAAGAACAAAAAGAAAAAAAACCCCACATATTCTTGGGCCCCTGCTCCAGATCTACTAACTCAACCTTGGGGGATTAGAGCCCAGCAGGGGTTACCCAGAAGACTGTGATTTGCAGCTAAGTTTGGGAAATACTAACCTAAACAACTTTCTCAGGTCCATTTCCCCAAATGGTTGTAACTCTGATGAGGTCTGAACACAAATAAGAAGATAGGATATCCTCTGTTAAGCTAGCACTCTGGGATCCTCCTTAGAATGCTCACAATGACAACGTGTCCAGTGTGACAGAAATGCTAAGAAAATGTACCTTGGGTAATCCAGTTTGTTCTTACCCCCCAAATAAGTTATACTTTACCTAATGCTTACCTTCTTTGCCTTAGTAGCCCCTCAAACCAACTATGCTATTAGGAAAATGGCCTTTTGGGGTAAATGTTGTTTAAGGATAAGTATAAAGAATATGTGGATGACACAAGAATGAAGTTACAACTTCATTCTTTTTTTTTTTTTTTTTATAATTTTGTTTATTTATTTTTTTCCCCAAAGCCCCAGTAGATAGTTGTATGTCATGGCTGCACATCCTTCTAGTTGCTGTATGTGGGACGCGGCCTCAGCATGGCCGGAGAAGCGGTGCGTCAGTGCACACCCGGGATCCGAACCGGGGCCGCCAGCAGAGGAGCGCACACACTTAACCGCTAAGCCACGGGGCCGGCCCACAACTTCATTCTTTACTTACTTTACACCATATACAAAATTACCTCAAAATGGATCAAAGACCTAAACTTAAGAGCTACAACTATAAAACTCTTAGGGGAAAAGCTTCATGCCAATAGATTTGGTAATGATTTCTTGGATATAACACTAGAAGCACAGGCAACAAAAGAAAAAATAAATTGGACCACACCAATTAAAAACTTTTGTGCAAAGGACACTATCAACAGAGTTAAAGGCAACCCATCAAATAGGGAAAAACATTTGCAAATCGTAAATCTGATAAGGGATTAATAACCAGAATACATAAAGAACTCCTACAACTCACCAACAACAAAAACAAACAACCCAATTCAAAAATGTGCAAAGGACCTGAATAGACATTTCTCCAAGGAAGATATACAGATGCCCAATAAGCACTTGAAAAGATGCTCAACACCACTATTAATTAGGGAAGTGCAATCAAAACTACAATGAGATACCATTTCATACCCATTAGGATGACTATTATAAAAAGAAAACAACAAAACCAGAAACTAACAAGTATTGGCTAGAATGCGGAAAAATCAGAACACTTGTGCACTGCTGGTGGGAATGTAAAATGATGCAACTAATACAGAAAACAGTATGGTTGTTCCTCAAAACGGTAAAAATAGAATTACCATATGATCCAACAATTCCACTTTTGGGTATATATGCAAAAGAACTGAAAGCAGGGACTCTAACAGATACTTGTACATCCATGGTATTCATTCACATCTATGTGAATAATAGCAGCATTATTCACAACAGGCAAGAGGTGAAAGCAACCCAAGTGTCCATGGATAGATGGATAACCAAAATATGGTATATACATACAATGGAATATCATTCAGCCTTAAAAAGGAAGGAGACCCTACCACATGCTACAACATGGATGAACTTTGTGCTAAGTGAAATAAGCCAGTCACAAAAGGACAAATATTGTATGATTCCACTTATATGAGGGACCTAGAGGAGTCAATTCATAGAGATGGAAAGTAGAACGGTGGCTAGTATGGCCTGTGGGGAGTGAGGAATGGGGAGTTATTGTTTAATGGGTACACAGTTTCAGTTTTGGCCAATGAAAAAAGTTCTGGAGTTGGATGGTGGTGATGGTTGCGCAACAATATCCACTGAACTATACTCTTAAAACATGGTTAAAATGATAAATTTTAAGTTACGTATATCTCACCACAAATTAATTAAATAAATAAATAAATAAATAAATAAAGTGGATGAGATTTTGGGAAAATTAAATGAAGTGAGAGAAATGTCTTCCATGAAGAAACACAATTCTGCTGCACCACTGACACTGCAGTGCACACTGTTTTCTCTAGTGACGTTGCAGATAAGGGCACCTGGCCACCAAATATGTAATGAGCACCTACTAAGTGAGGAGCTGGCAAGTGATGTGGGGGATGTAAGGAGACAGATAGCACAGCTCCTGCCTTCACACAGTGTAAGCTGCAGGAAGGGAAAACGACACAGACACAAAGACCCACAACACACAACACGGAGAGACAGGTGTAGGCATGAGGGAAAATCACAATGGTCACAGTCTTGAACAATCCTTCAAATGTTATGTCTTTCTACCTGATCAGCTTATTCCAAGAAAGGTCCAGGACAGCATCAGTATGCCCTTCTGCTGAGGAACTCTGTAATAATTGTTTAATTTGATTACTTTTTTGTATTAAAGTCCCCCTCCCAAAATAAAATTGGTATGTTAATCTGAAAGATTCTTTAAATCTCAAGATTATTGTTTTGATTTTAAGCAAACTTGCTTGAAGACCTAGGGAAAGAAACACCTTGTTTGTTACTTTAGATCCATGATAAATATTCTTTACAGGGAATAAACTACAGTAGTTCTTAATCTATAATTAGATTAAGTGCTATAATTCTACAAATATCAATCCCCCCCAATTTAATAGTTTAAAAAGCTACAGGAATTAATATATGGATATGCAGAATTCAACATACTAAAGGCTAAATAGAAATTTTTTAAAAGTTCAAAACTGGCCTATCAGAGTGAATGGCTACTAAATATAAAAGAGGATCATAATCTGAGAGTAATTGCTTTGTGTAAGGATGAATAATGTGCCAACGGAGGTTTTATGCAATCAGAAATCAATTCTTCCTTGGATGGCTTTTCAAAACTAAAAACTACAGTAACTTCATAGCTACCTGTCCTCTTCCAGGAAAAGTGTCTAATTGAAAAGGTGTACATTCCCCCAACCCCAGTAAACTTATCTCTGTTTGTTATTCGAGTTTAAATAACTATTAACTTGTTTACCTTCTTTCCTTTCTTTTTCTTCTTCTTTGATAGCTTACTTCCAAGTGTGAAGACTGGCTCTAATGAGTCCACTATATCAAGGTCCCACACTTCAATAACAGGGGTCATGTTTCCCACAGCAATATAATTTCCTACAGGAGGAAATGATGTATTTATGATTAAAAAAGTAACTTACAATTAAATACATGACACCGTAGATTAACTGAGTAATGGCTTAGAGCAATTTCTCTCAAACTTTCATATGCGTGTACATCACCTGAGTGTTGTTAAAATGCAGATTCTGTTTCAGGAGGTCTTGGGTGGGGCCCCAAGTCTGCACTTCTAACCAGCCTCCAGTTGATGCCAATGCTGTGCTGCTGTGGTCTTTAGACCACAATTTGAGTGACAAGGGCTCAGTCTCTTAGCCCCAGGGTCCTCACTCAGATAATGAGAACAAAACCCCCTTCTGCCTTCACAGGCTGTTGTGAGGATGAGGATCTGATCGGATCATGAATGTGAATGAACTTTGCAATGAGATGTAAGGTATGAGCATTATTAGTTTTTACCCTCATTAAGAAGTAGGACAGGGGTAACCAGTAGTGTGCAGCTGTGGCTAAAAAGACTAACTTGAGACTCTAATTCTCTCTTCACTTTGGTTTTACTTGATGTTTTCTGAAAAAGGTCACGCCACTAAACTATAGCTGGTAACATCAAACACATCGTGCCATTTTATACTGAGTTTTCATGAGAACTTTACACAGTTCTGCAGCCCCAAAATGCTTTAAGGCCCCGTCCTTCTGCCTACGGTGGAACGGCTACCTCTTGAGCCTATCTAAAGTCTGGAGACAAACCCAAAACAATTAAGGGATTGTGTTCTAAAATCTATAAAGCTATAACTTCATAAAATAACATTAACTTCATAAAACATCAACAATCCTGAAAACGTTCATACAGAATACAGAATGTATGAGGCTAGGAAAAACACACAGGGTGAGGAACCATTGAGCAATCTTAAGTTTTCTAATTACCAGTAGAATCATCTGGGCTAGGATCAAAATTCAGCCATTCCACACTCAGAGGGTATGCAGACAACAGTATATCATGGTGTACATAGAAAGAATCTTCTTCTTGATTATAAACTGAAAAGATGAGGAAAGGAGACTTTATCGCATCAGAATAAGAAATCACATCCCACTCAAAAGAACAGACTCTCCCTATTAAACCTATGGGAGCCACATGCTTAAAGTGAGATAAATTTGATGACATTAAAAGGAGATTCCAGGGCCGGCCCCGTGGCTTAGCAGTTAAGTGCGCACACTCCACTGCTGGCAGCCCAGGTTCGGATCCCGGGCGCGCATGGACGCACCGCTTCTCTGGCCATGCTGAGGCCGCGTCCCACATACAGCAACTAGAAGGATGTGCAACTATGACATACAACTATCTACTGGGGCTTTGTGGGGGGGAAATAAATAAATAAATAAATAAATAAATAAAATTATTTAAAAAAAAAAAAAAAAAGGAGATTCCAAAGTTGTTATGGCTAGGTAAAAACTGTGCATGTCTAATATATTCCCATTACCTGGTGTGCCCCAAAAGGGAATAGGAACACTGACAGAGAATTGACATCAGTCTGAATCCTCCATCTGCATGCTCACAGGCTACAGTGGTCCTATCTTCCGATTCACCCCTCACAGAAAACAAATGCTTATAAGGTCTCCATCTGGAGTACTTCATTAGTATTTTACCTTTTAAAGGTCTATCTGGTTATAAGTCAAGAAAAACAGCACTGGAGAGAAATAACTCATATTTAGAAATCTAAATGCTTGTCAAAAATGACTTCTTTATGGGACCGGCCCGGTGGCACAGCGGTTAAGTGCGTGCGTTCCACTGCGGCGGCCCAGGGTTCACAGGTTCGGATCCTGGGCGCGCACTGAGGCACTGCTTGCTAAGCCATGCTGTGGCAGTGTCCCATATAAAGTGGAGGAGGATGGGCATGGATGTTAGCCCAGGGCCAGTGTTCCTCAAGAAAAAAGGGGAGGACTGGCATCAGATGTTAGCTCAGGGCTAGTCCTCCTCCCAAAGAAAAAATGACTAATATTTACAAAAAGTTTATGAAGACCAACAACAAATAAAGCTCTTGGGAACACTCTTTGGGATATGGCAACTAAAAGAATTACCTCTTTATCATTCACAGTTATAATGTTAAAGAGCTAAAATATTGTTAAAATCAATGACGAAAAAGTCTGTAAAAAATTATACAGTAAAACACTGGTAAAATAGAGCCCAAATAATCATACATTTCCCCCCAATATGCTTTTTATTAGAAAGAAGCAATGATAAGATAAGCTAAGGATTTTTTTTTTTTTTTTTTTGTGAGGAGATCAGCCCTGTGCTAACATCTGCCAATCCTCCTCTTTTTTTGCTGAGGAAGACTGGCCCTGGGCTAACATCCGTGCCCATCTTTCTCCACTTTATATGGGACGCCGCCACAGCATGGCTTGCCAAGCAGCGCGTCGGTGCGCATCCGGGATCCGAACCCGCGAACCCTGGGCCACCGCAGCAGAGCGTGCGCACTCAACCGCTTGCGCCACCGGGCAGCCCCTAAGCTAAGGATTTTTAAAAAATTCCTCAGCCCTCTGCTTCTGGATAAATCCTGGGATCAGCAGAGTCCAGGTAACGTTCGATCACATCACTTGACGACGAGAATGCATGTCAAAATGAATCGTCTGCGGTGCTACAAGAACCTTAACTGTGGTCCATGTACTCAGCTTCCCTTTTAAATAAAACGATGACGGTACTGTAAAACAACCCCTTAACCATGTCAGATCAACATTCAGATCAGCTTTAGAACGCAATTTTGAAATTATTCTTGATAACTTGTAGATTCACACTAAAAAAAATACATCTTTAATGACCTAACTTAGAAGGAAATAGGAATACAACTGCTTTACTTGACCTTCTCAACTCCTCTCTGATACTAAATTCAAAGGAATGATTACAAGTTCTCACATGAGTATGTATAAAAATCAGTCATAACAAACTGTAATAATGGTTCCAATTTTTTGAAATTAGAATCGGTCTTTTAAACATTTCACCAACACGGTTTTCACTTGAAATACGTAAAAAGTTCAAAGATAATTCGGAGAATAACTTGATCACAATGGGCCATAAAAGGGCCTTATCTGAGGGCTTCCTGCAGGTAGCCTTGAAGACTGGGAAGACTTACAAGCCGATAAACAGAATGAGCGACAAAGTAACCTAGACGATGCCAATAAGCATTCAACCTAAAGGTTTAATTTTCAAACTGTGCAACTGCATTTCCTATAATAAAATGCTTTAGACTAAAATCTCTTTAAAGCTTCAAAATTTTAAGACGGATGAAGAGATGATTGTTGGGGAAGAAGAGTATCTGGGCAAGGATGGACTGGTCTGATGATGTGTGCACAGAGGAACGGGCAAGAGGAACAAGGGAAAATCTGGAGGCAGAATATTCCAGACATCTTGAAGGTCTATTTTTAAGAAAACAGTCATTCAATTAATGTTTGTTGAATTAATAAATATCAACATTAAAATTTATCTGATTTAAAAACTCAAATAAAAAAGAGAAATTCAAATCAATGCCTACTTCAGATTCAAAGCATTCACCTCTGTCTTTGGGGCAAACACTCTCTGAACTGGGAAAAGTGACCAAGATGTTTTGGTTCCAAAAGAGAAATGTGGGCCTCCGTGTTGAATTTTTATGAAGAAAATAAAAGGGAAATATTTGAAATGACTCTGAAAAGAGCAGGATAAAAACCCATCTACTGAGTATTATCTTCGCCACATAAAGATAAAGCAGCCAGGGCCGGCCCGCTGGTGTAGCGGTTAAATTTGCGTGCCCCACTCCAGCAGCCTGGGGTTCGCAGGTTCGGATCCTGGGTGCGCAGTGATGCACTGCTTGTCAAGCCATCCTGTGGGGGTGTCCCATATAAAGTAGAGGAGGATGGGCATGGATGTCAGCCTAGGGCCAATCTTCCTCAGCAAAAAGAGGAGGATTGGCAACAGACGTTAGCTCAGGGCTGATCTTCCTCACCAAAAAAAAAGCAGCAGCCAGAAAAGAGACTGGAGTAAAAAGCCAGGGTATTAAGTTACCTCAGGGTAATGGGATAATAATTTTTTATCCCATTTTTTTATAGTTTCACTTGTAGGTTTTCTCTAATCAGGGGAAAAAGTGAAAAACTGGCAAAAATGTTTAAGTAAAAGATTAAAAACCACTATTAGAACCTTCCAGGAGACCTATTTCCATAAATAAAGTCAGGTACCAAAGTGACATATCAGACTACACACGCCCAGGCACAATAACCAGGAAATCTGTAGGCTGGGTAGAATTTAACCATGTAACCAACTTAAATGAGATACAGCAGGGTCTGGTGCTGAAAAAGTCATAATAGTAACTATTATGATTATTATTTTAATATCACTTCAATAGAGAACCTTTTAGTAAGGGATGTATTTCACTCACCATGCACCTCTAAATTGCACTGGTCCTGTTCAGCTCTACCACAAACTATGAGATTGTCACTGGGCTTAATCAAGAAATCTTCACGTTCATATTGCTCCTAAGTGGAGAGAAAAAATGTCATTGACTAGAAGCAGACATTTGGTAAGGTTTCTCAAACACTTAAGGAGCATAATTAGGAAAGCTATGTGAATATTTACCGTATCTTTCAGAGTAACATAAGGATCTTGATCATTACTCCCATAGACGGTAAGACCCAAGAGAGATTCACCAAGAGTTTCAGTATCTGTAAGAATTCATAAATTGAAATGAATAAAAGTCATTATGACAAAAGCATTTTTTCTAAGGCAGCCCATCTTTAGACTTAGATCCAACTGTCTTTTTCATAACTAATTCTGGATCACCCATAGTTGGGAAAGGAAATAGTGGACAATAATAAACAGAAATTTAAAAGCCATTTATATTTGACCTTGGAAATGGATATCTGATAGTTCTGGAATTCACAATCTTCCAGTGAAACTCCCTTTTAGAAAATATTAGAACTCTGCTCAGATTCTCTTGCTTGCTCCTTGTAATCATTATTCAAAAGTGCTACAGAGAGGTGGCTCTGAGGACCTGGAAATAAAATTACCCTAAAACACTGGAATCAACAAGAATAAACAAGGGTTGCCTGGTGAAATAAAATTGAAAAGTGATGGATTTCACAAAGTTAAACAGGTTTCTCTATTGCAAGATTTCTTAGAACTGCTGATGTGCTAATAATTTGCCTTATGAATCTTAAACAGGGGTATTGTATGCCTTTTTCACTAAACTTACTTGAAAATGGACTTCTTTTATGACACATCTGCAAGGGTGGCATAGAGTAACTCCTGAGTAACACACAACTCAGGAAAAGGAAGATACTCCTAATTGCTAGGGGAAGCTACTTTAAAGAGTCAGGATTAATAGGTCTTAAACATTTCATAGGCAATAGAGAAGGGAACTTCTTCTGGATGAGCAAGATAGCACCAATAATCTGCAGGGTGTGCAGAATATTAAAAAGCTATTTCTGAATGCTGTCTCTCCTAGCTGGGTTAACTCTTCCTTTCTCTGTATTCCCATGGCACTCTGTCCTAGCAGGATGGTAGCAAGGTTAGGGGCCCACAACCCAGAGTCCAATGGAAAAAACTATCCCCTGCATCCAATGAAGGACACTGAAAGAATGAAGGTTTTAAAGCCAGAGAGTGCTCAAACCTCAGCTCCATTATTCACCAGCTGTGTGACACTGGCAAAGGTATTTCATCTTTCTAAACCTCAGTTTTCTCTTCTGTAAAATGGAGGTAATAATTCCTCTCTCATTATTGCAGATAAAGAAAAATGAGTTTAGATTAGTATACTCATTACTTGCAATAAAACATACTATTTTTTTTTTTTTTTTTAGATCTTAAGATTAGTGCGTTAGAGCTTATTTTCCAAACTAGTTTAGGAAATGTGCTGTCTGCTCAAGCCTTGAGCCAGATTATTTGACTGACATAAAGGACAACAAAACCTCAGAGTAAAGCTTCAGAACACTAGAAGCATGATCTACTGCACTGAGTTTCTGATTAAAAACCAGTAGAAGTGAGTGAATTCTAACCTGGGTGGCCTTCCTCATCATATTTATCTAAGTCGTACTCAGCCAGCTCATCATCGTCCAGCGTCCTGTCATCCTCAGGGTCGCCATCCTCCAGGGGTTCCCTTGGTCGTCCCTGGGTCCGTGCACTCTGCATGCCATCTTCTGAAGGATCACCTGCCTCCTCTTCATCACTGCCACCTTCTTCTCTATGTGAATAAATAAAGAAAAAGAAATCACCCAAATGACACCATTCAATAACAAGACCACCATGCCATCATTATTTAAGATTTACATTTCTTCTGGACTTTACTAAAGGCATCAACATTCCTAAACTTACTGTAATTTTTCCTTTGCTTCAGTAATGAGACGTTTTACTTCTTCTTTACTTAGCTCTACCTATAAGAGAGCAAACATTTCATTATGATAGATTTAAGGAAACCATTAGAAGTATTTAAATTAAAAAAAAGCTTGCAAATTAATGTAAAATATAACTTCAAGAGATATCATTAGAATCAAATATCAGTCCAGACTCTGTAAATTGAACGTGAATGGAGTTTTTACAGGCACTTACAATTAAGATCCCTTCCAACCTGAAACTGTTCAAAACGCGTGTTCAGTCTATTCTACCTCTCTCCAGTCTCCTCAGGAAAGCCTGACTTGTGTAAACTGGCTTCTATGAGAGCCCATCGCGTTTCCTTCCAATTCCTCTGACTCCTGGGCCACCTCTCCCCATTTTCCCTGTGGGTATTCCTAGACAGATCACCCTTGCATTGGTCCTCTGCTCTTTCCCCTGTTATCACTGCCAAGTATTCACTCACCTGGCTGCCACTTCCTTGCAAAGCTCATTCATTCTCAAGACGAAAACTACCACCTCTGAACTGATGACTGCAAACTCTCCCTTCTCTAGCCCCACTCTCCAGTTCCATTTTTTCCAGCTGCCTATAAGACTCTCCACATGGCATCCTGTTCAAAATTGAAGTCACTCTCTCTACTTCAAAATTGGCATTCCCTCTCCTAATCAGTCGTCAGTACCTTTAAAAACAACGCTATCACTACTAAACTGTGAGCTCCTGGAAAACAGAAACCAACCTGTCATCGTGCTCGGCCCACGGTAGGGATGCCTGCTGACTGATGATGAGTGAACCAATCACCCAGTTTCTACTAAAATGCCTCTAGTAATACAGAAATCCTCTTGAGAGATGACATTCCATTGTTGGACATCTCCAGAAACTAAAGATTCTTAAGTTTAATTAAAAGATACTTACTTTCTAGTTTCTCTTATTGGTCTGAGTTTCCTTTCTGGGATTTCATAGAATAAATTCAATCTCTTCTTCCTATAAACTCTTCAAGCAGTGGTTCCCAAACTTGTCTGCACTTTAGAATCACCTGAGGGATCTTTTGAAAATTTCAGGCTACACTCCAGACCAATTAAATCCCAATACTTGGGAGTGGGGCCCAGGCATCAGTATTTTCTGAAGCTCCCCAAGTGGTTCCAATGTGTAGAAACGTTTGGAAATCACTTTCTTTGTGTATTTTAAAGGCTATATGTCTCTTTTTAATAACAACTGTTATCTCCTTCAATAATTTTTAATATGAGCTAATTTTCTGTTCCTAATCTATAAACATGCATTGAGTGCCTGCTGGGAGTCAAACACCAGAAAAAACTCAGGAATAAAACAAGCAGTTAGTGCCCTGGTGGAATTTACATCTCCTGGGGCTATTCCAATCCCTCATTTCCGTTAACCTCATGACGGAGCCCCTCACATTCCTATCACCTTCTTATCTCGGTCATCACTGGCCCAATTACATTCAAATCAAACTTCCCCACCCCGTCGCTTCTTTCATAGCATTTATTCCCACTGACAAATTATATACCCACATGTCAACTCCATACAGGCAGGGACTTTTTCAGTTTTGTCCATGCCTATCCCGGCACTCTGAACAATGCCCGGCAAGCAGAAAGCACTTAGTAAGTATCTGTTGAATAACTTAAGTAACCTTCACCTCTGCTACAGACTCTGTCTCCAACTCTTGTAGGTTTTTCCCTCATAATATGTCACGTTTACCTCTCATCCCCACTGCCACATCAACATCTCATTTGAATTATTGCAAGAAATTCCTAATTCAACTCCCAGCCTCAGGACATCGTAGTCTCCACACCAGTTTTCCTACACCATAGCTTTCATCCTGTTTACTCCTCCCCACACCGCCCAGGAGAACGGAAAATGGAGTTTCCACACATTTGCTCCCGCTTCCCGTTATGCCTGGAAATGCACCAGGGTGTGGCGAAGCTATGGAGTCGTCAAGAAGGCTTTTGGCAGGATTTCTCACTCCGAGCCACACCCGGCCCCCTTGCAGCTGTGTGCGAATTTGGGGGTGGGGCTGGGGCTGGGCTTGGGGGAAGGGACCGTGAGGAGGCGCAGCCCCTGACTCCCAGGCCCAGGAGACCCAGACCCTCGGAGCCGCAGCACGATCACGACAGTCAGGCCAAAGCCGGCCTCACTCCGGCCAGGCACAGCAGCCAGCCCGGGGCCGCGTGTTCCGGGTCCAGGTTCCCCAGACCCGGCTGCCCGAGGATGCTGCAAAGAAGCCGCTCCCCCTCCTCCGAGCGACCAGGCCTCACCTTGTCCGGCGTCTCCTTGGCCACGCCGCAGCGGACCCAGGCCACGCACGTCACCTGGCGGCAGCGGTTCATGGTCCTCAGCTCAAGAAGGCCTCACGCCAGCGACTCGACCCAGCAGAACCGGGACCCCCGGCCCTCCGGCCACCACGCTCTGGGCTGCGCAGGGCTGCTGCCGGGGCAGAGCGCAGGCGCGGGCTTCGGGCCCTGCGGCGTCGGCGCCCGCTCTGACGTCATTCGAAGGCGCCGGATGGGAAAGGGGTGGGGAAAGGGTTGTAAGCGGAAACAGCCGGAAGAAGCGTCCGCGTGGGGTGAGCTGCGCGCTGTGGGATGGCGTGATTCGGTTTTGCAGGATTCCTTCGCCTCTGAGGGTGTGTGCGGGCTTCGTGTAGGCGATAAGGAAAATAAACAAAATTAGAATTGTTGGGGTCAGTCGGAGGCAAGTTTCCACCAACCTTTATTTTGCCTGCAGTTCCGTAGACAGCTGAAGAATGGTAGAGGATAGTGGGTTTTCTTTTCTTAAAGCTTTCTCCAAAACGAATTTGGCATTTCAAGGAGATACCATCGCCGTTACATTTCATTACATTCTTGGATGTTACTTCTTAAAACATTTGGCACCTACTGTATACCAAGTATACAGTAGTGGTTGTAACAGCAGCAAACATAAAGCGCTTGTTACATGGGAGGCACCGTTTTAAGTCTGTAATATTGGTTACTTCTTAACCCTGTGTGGGAGGTCTTATTCCCATTTTACACGTGGGGAAACAGTAATTATCTTCCCAAAGTCACATAGCTAGTAAGTGGCGTAGCTAGGATACGAACCCAGGCAGTGTGACTCCAGATCCTGGCTGTAATCTACTGTGACATGCTTTTCAGCTAAGGTCAGAGTCACCTTTTAGAAAATGCCAGTGGCTGGAGGACTTTAGAATGGAAAGTCTTAGCATCCCAGAAAGATCTGGGTTTTGGTCTCTGTTGGCTGTGTGACCCTGTCCGGGTCATTTGCCCTCTCTGAGCTTCCGTCTGTCTCTCCTATCTCTGAGACAGGCAGGCAAAAACAGGAAGGTGGCTGCTTTGGGGAAAGAGTGGTGGCAAAGATAAACTGGGAGTCTTTGGTCTTCTCCAGGTGCCTTGTCCAAGTGGGCTGCCCCCCTGTGGGGTCAATTTGTGGACAATTTTGCAGCAAATTTGTCTTCACATATAATGTTTTACTTGTTCTCACAACAACACTGATGAAACATGATCAAAAATTAGCTCTATTTTAAAGACGAGGAAGTTAGAGGTCCCAGAGGTGAAAAGCCTTACTACCCTGAGATCACACACACAGTTAGGAACTGACAGAACTACCACTAGACACCACCAACTTGCTACACTGGGCCTCAAGCCCTTGGCGGTCTACCAGCCTGAGGAGGGACCCTCTCAGGAGTGAATTGCTCATTGTTTGGGTAGGCAGATTATGTGTTCAAAGGCCTCTTCCGGGGCTCTGTTTCTTTAAACTGATTCTTCTGTGGTTTCTTTGCTTTTGGTCCGTATAGGAAGGTGGTATGGCTGATTGTATTTTTCAAAGATGGGAGCAACTGTATCTTCCTTCACACGTGTTTTTCACACACTGTGATCTTGATACCCCCATCAAAATATGGAGTCTAATTCTACCCACCCCCCACACCTGAATCTGGGTAGGTTTATGACTGCTTTGACCAATAGAATATGAGAGAAGTGACATTTCCAAGGTTAAGACATAAATGGGATGCGGGTTTTGCCTTTTCTTTTTTTTCTGAAACACTCATGTTTGAAGCTCCGAGCTACCATATGAAAAGTTTGACTACCCTGAGGCCCCTATGCTGTGAGGATGCCAAACCACACGGAGAGGCCAGATGTGGGTGCTCCACTAGACAGTCCTAGCTTTTGAGTCAACCCAGATATGTAAATGAAAGACCCTTCCGATGATTCCACCGGCCAGACACCGATTCACGCCAGCCTTCGAGTTTTCCCAGCTGAGGCCCAAACACTGTGGAGCACAGACGAACCGTCCACTGTGCCCTGCTCCAAATTCTGACCCTCAGAATCTCAAAGCATAGTTAAATGATTTTAAACCATTAAGTTTTTTTATCCTTCCATAATTTTTTTATTATGGCAAAATATACAAAACGTAAAATTTACCATTTTAACCATTTTGTAGGTGTAAAGTTCAGTGGCATTAAGTACCAAATCACTAAGTTTTGAGGTCATTTTTCCAAGCATCAGTAATACCCGGAACAGGCAGGAACCTGTGCTATATTTAGAATAGAGCACGTGAGCTGATTTTTTAGTAGAGGCTGCTTTATTAACACCTGGCCAGGACTTAGTCAGGTGTGTGCACCTGGTATGTGGGAGCGGGCTTCTGTTTTGAGTATTTGCCTCTGGATCTGTCCCCTCTGGGGGCTGCCCTCTTGTGAGCCAGCTGCTGCTCCTTGATGGTGCCAGGTGCAGAGTGGGCACTTAATAAATATTTGTTAAATGAACGAACAAATTAAATAATAGAAGGAGGAACAGGACTCTGGTTATTTTGGACCTGCTAAGCTTACACTCCTTTACTGGGCTTATATCTGACATTCTTCCACTTCAAGCCAAGCTGTGAATTCCCTTTAAAAATGAAAATCCAACTGCAGTTGGCACTATTAGTTCCTTATAACAAGAACTGAAAGAGATTGAGCTTAAGTAACTCTATTTCCAAGCCTGATTCTTGGGAACACTGATGAGCATATTTAACTCAGAAAAGTCTCTTTGCCAGAGGCCAGAACAAATGTACTTGGTAGCATGTTGGCTATTCTTAGAGTTACAGGTCCCAGAGGATTGGACCCAGGCCCGTACGAGGCTCTCGTTACACCCTCTAGCTCAGTGCCGTGTGTTATTAGGCTCAGAAACATTATTTCTGATTGGCCTTGAGCACTGGGAAGGAAGTGAGTCTGTGGTACCCTCCTCCCCCATTATACAAGGCTCTGTATCTTGCCCCTCCTCTAGCAAACCCTACATATTAGCTGATAAGGAGTTGGATTATGTATGTAATAGCTACCAGTTGCCAAGTGCTGGAGACTTCTACCGCACACAGACTTTACGCTGACAAAATCAGGTGTACAAAGACAAAACTTCATTTTTCTAGGACTGAGCTTCATTTCCATTTTCATAAGAAGAGGCACCATGAGGGTTTTGTTAGCACAGTAGAACTAACACCCAGCATGGTGCCTGGCACAATAAATGCCAGTATATATATTTATATGAATAAGTGAATGATATCAGAGTTCTAAACTGAAGTCCAGAGTCATTAGGCAACTTGCCCAGTGTCACATAGTTAGGAAATGGCAAGATTCTGTCCTGACTCCGAGCACAGAATCCTGTCCTCTATGCCACAAGTTTTCTGGTAGACTCATTCATTGATTCCTTCGTCTGTCAGGACGCTTTTGGATGCAAGTGACAGATAACCCAACTCTAATTGCCTTAGGCAAGGAATGGGATTTAAATGCTTGGATGACTCAAGAATCCAATGCCATAAATGGCTTCAGACACAGCTGGATCCAGGGGCTTAACCCATGTCATCACGATTTGACTTCTCTCCCATCTTTGGTCACCCTCTTCCAGACTAGTTTCAGGCCTTCAGCAGCTTCAAGCGTGCAGCATCCTTACCACTCGCAGCCCAAGAAAAAAGCCCGTGCCGTTATCCCCACTTCTCTCTGACTCATTTGTCTCCTCACTTCTGGAATGGTCACTTGCCTGTTGCTGAACCAGTCACTGTGGTCAGGAGAAAGTGATGTTTTGCTTGGTTAGGGCTGAGCCGTGTGTCCATGTCCACCATGAGGCACATGGGTGAGCTTGGGGAAGGAGAATTCTCTAGAAGGAAATTAAGGTGCTGCTCCAAGGAGTGGGCTGGCAAGAACTGTTGCTCACAACGTTCATCAAACATTTCTCTGCTATCTTTGTGCAGAGCTCTGTTTGGGGGACAGAGAGCTACAAAGATGAACACAATACAGTCCTTCCCCACCAAGAAGTTTCTACTCTAATGGAGGGTCAGAGGTGTACAGTCAGGGACAACTAAATAAGACAGGCAAGCAAATGAGGTTGCAACAATCTGGTGACTCACTCTGTTCACTGTCCAGTTGCGAGGTGACAGCTGAGGTTTCTGACCATTCACTTCCACCAGAAACCGTGTTCCCCTAACCCCCTCCTGCTTGATGCCACCACATCACCACCTCTTAGGAAAACTCCTTTCCCCAGATTGAAGGAGTAGTTCTGTCTCACCTAGCTTCTGGGTACCACTCCAGTGTTTACCTTAAAGCGAAACTTCAGTCCCATGAGCTTTCCAACTCAAGCCTTGGTTTTCTGCTCCAGTTTCTCTCCCGATGACCAGCTGTGTGGTTCCGGGGTCACAGTCCCAGACATGAGGCTGGAGCAGTGTGAACGAGGAGGAGACAGGCAGAGAGGTGGCGGGGCGCCAGATGGGACAGCCTTGCAGTTCATGGTAAGGGAGACGGGGGGCTGTGACAAACGGATGACATGATCTAACTTTGTAATGTTTTGTTGGATCTCCTGTGTGTAGAATGTGTGTGTGGGGGAAGAGTGAATGTGGGGAGAACCATTAGGAGGCTGTTGTATGGCTAATCTAGGGGGAGATGATGTGACTTGGACTAGAGGGGGCCTGACTGGGTTCGAGGGAAGTGGGGAAAGACGCCATCTCCTGATGGGTGGGTCTGTAAAGAATCTGTGGCCACATTTAATCGACCACAGATGGGAAGACTGAGGCCTAGAAGAAGGATGTGACTGATCCAAGACCGTATATCATATAATGGTCAAGATGGGGATCAGGCCTGGGTCTTCTGACTGCAGGCTTCTGTGGTTCCCTCTATACCCACACAGCCTCTTTTGGAAAGAAAGGCAGAAATGTGTGTCCAGGAAGAGTGAAGACTTCCACCAAAGCCCCGAATATAATGAAATCAATCCCATCCCTGGCTTCTCAGGCCCCACCTAAGGGGCATCAACAGAGACTTCTGAGAGGGCAGGGAAGGAGATCCAATTGTTCACGAGAAGCAGAGGAAGGGTGGGTGGGGCAAAGGTTTTGATCTCCCCCTTCAGGATGCCAAAGGAGAAAGGACTTGACTTTGTTTTAAAGGATCCTGAAGATGAGTTCTGGGCTCCTTCAGCCAGCCTTTGGCAAACATGTCATCGCACACGTCAGGCTGAGCGCACACTGGTGACGTGTTTGTCCCCTCCACTAGATGGTGCCTGATCCACCTTCTTCCCAGAGCTTGGTGGTGATACATGCCAAATAAACATTTGAAGAAGACATGGAAGAATGACATCTCTGGACCCTCGTTAAGGATGGAGCCAATGGAATCATGTAGTTGTTGCGTGGCTATGAGATTCATTACAGACGCAGGGAAGTTCAGATTCTGATTATGTACAGTGCTCATGAGTACAGTGTTTGTTGTATCACTGTGCCTAGCACAGAGTAGGTGCTCAGTAAATATTGACTGAATGAGTGAGTGAGTGAATGAGTGAACCTTCTCAATCCCTCACTTATGAGCCAAATTCACGCTCTTCTCTAGAAAAAATTTCGGAACCCCTGAATGCAGAAGTGTGTCTCCACCTGGTGGACACTCCAGGATTATACCTGGAACTTGAAAATTTTTTCCCACTTTCTTTGAACGGTAGCTTCTCTCATTGCTTGTTCCCACTTCACCCAGTTTGGCACAGACCACCGTGTATATGGCAGCACAGCCCTGCAGGTAAGCAGAAGCCTATCTGGAGCCCTGAAATGGGCAATTTGAGAAAGATGCTGCCAGGAGATGGAGGAGACCAGATATATGAAATGGTCTAGAGCAGCTGATGTTGTACAAAGAACACTGGACCAGGTGTCCAGAGAGCTGTCACTGGTTTGCCCTGTGGCCTTGGGCAACTCACTGGCTCTCTCTGAGTTTCAGTTTTATCATCTCATAGCTGTGTATCCCTGTACCCCTGGGCTAATCCTCAGCTCCCAACGCAGCCTCACTGAACACATGGGGACCACTACACCCATGTTACAGCTGAGGAAACCCGGCTTTAGATTAAGTAAGGAGCCCAAAGCCTCACCGCTGACAAGGGTCAGATCAGAGTTTGAATTCACATCTGACGCCAGCACCAGTACTGTTGGCGTTGCTGTCTGCCACCTCTTTAGATGCTTTCCAAAGCCATTCTATGATCCTAAGCATCTTCTGGAACCTGCGTCTCTCCTTTAGAGAGGCTGTAGGTCCAGAGTTAAGGTGTGGCCTCTGGAGCCAAACTCCCTCAGTTTGAATTCTGACTTTACTTACATACCTGATTCCACCTACGTGCCTCGTTATAAAGTAGGCGACCTTGGGCAAATCACTAATTTCTCTCCATTTCGGTTTTCCCGTCTGTAAAATAGGATTGACAACAACAAAGGGTTGAGAGAGAGATATATGTACGTTTTTTTTTTTTTAACTCAGAATACTACCCAGGATACCTAGTAAGTGTTTATATGTTTTAACTATTATTTTCCGCCTTTGACCCTTTGCTCCTCCTTGTGGCATAGCCTCAAAGAGCTGTAAATTTAGAGCTTTCATATTTTTCCAAGTAAGGTATGTTTGTAGTTACAGAGACACACTGACAAGACTGAAGAAAAGAAACCTTTCACTGTGCAGCTATAAGGTTGTATCCCCTTACAGACAACCCTGCCTGCAGGGCACTCTGATTTAATACATGAATTTTATAAATATTGTCATTCTATTGTGAGTGGTGCAAGTATATTGCATTCCATTATTTGGAGGTAGAAGTATTACTTTTTTTTTTTTTTTTTGTGAGGAAGATCAGCCCTGAGCTAACATCTGCCAATCCTCCTCTTTTTGCTGAGGAAGACTGGCCCTGGGCTAACATCCATGTCCATCTTCCTCCACTTTATATGGGACGCCGCCACAGCATGGCCTGACAAGCGGTGCGTCGGTGCGCGCCCGGGATCCGAACCAGCGAGCCCCGGGCTGCCGCAGCGGAGCGCGTGCGCTTAACCGCTTGTGCCACTGGGCCGGCCCCAGAAATATGACTTTCTTATATGCAAATATTTTAAATAAAGAAATTTTTATGATCCTGTTTTTGCCTTTCTTCATTTTTATACCTGGAGCTTCCAAAATGGATGTGACCTGGGTTTCTCTTCACCTCCCACAGGCCCCAATCTATGCCAAGCTACTGGGATTGGAAGAAGCTAAACCCCAGAAATCTCATGGGAGACTGAAATATCAATGGGTGGGCTCTGCTCTGTAAGGAGGCCCCATGATGACGCAGCTGGATATGGTTGGATTTGTCACTGGGGGAGCGGGGCAATCTGAGCTTATCTCTAGAGACTGTTCATGTTGACTTTCCTGGGATCCAGGAAACCACGGGAGGAAGTATTGACCCAAATTCCTTCAGTACCACAGTGCTGAGCAGTGAACGGAGACTCAAACCCATCTCCCTAGAACAGAGCATCTCACCCTCGGCTCTACTGACGTTTGGGGCCAGATAATTCTGTGCTGGAGTGCTGTGTGGCAGTGTCCCAGCCTCTGCCCGCTAGATGCTGGTAGCATCCCCCTCCCTCAGCTGTGACAACCAGAAATGTCTCCAGACCTGCCAAAGGCCCCTGGGGGCAAAATCCTATCTCCCTCCCCTCGTTGAGAGCCCCTGCCATAGAATAAATGGAGGGAGTCACAGGGTAAGTGGTTTGCTAAACCAAGTCCCAATCACATGGTTAGTTCAGATATTTTTGGGAAAGGCCATGATGATGGCTTTTGTACAGAGGTAGTTGGGGTGGGAGGTTGGCCTTGAATTATCTGGATAGTTGATCAGTTCTCTTCCTCCATGCTGCATCGTAGGCAGGGCCTTGGTCTCCTTTGGATGAAAAGAATTGCTTTTTTGTACCAGCAAAAATGTTATGTTTCATTAATAGGGACATAGAGACATAATCTAAAGGCTGAAATCCTAGGAGTTTGGGGCACTGTAAAAATGAGTTTCTTGTTATAGCTTTTATGCTCTCAAAGGGCATTTCTAAGGAAGATATTTCGGATTGTGAAGTCCCCTCAAGATGTACCATCCAGACACCCTCTTTCAAGCCTTCACACTTCCTTGCCTTCGGTCGTCTTCTCAGCTCCCAGCCCTTTAGTGGCCTGTCTGTCCACCTCGGACATGAGCTGCTTTTGGCAAACCTCACGCGTGTGTGTGTGGTTTGATAAAACGCCCTTAACTTTCTGTGTCATCCCTCCCCAGAATGGACTGGTGTTTATCTAATGCTTGGTTAAGAAGCTAATTCCTAAAGTTGTCAGCAGAAACAGGTGGCTGGAAAGGGTGACTGCTATGCAGTGTTCCAAAGCTTTTTGCATGACGTCCCCCTGGTGAGAGAGAGCAGGAAAGAAGCCATCCAATGGGGAAGGTAATTTACGGGACATTCACAGCGGCCTTGAAAATCGTCTCACACCTCTAGTTGCGGGAGAAACTATTGGCAGTAAAAGGAAGCACAAATGACTATCAGAAAATGTCTCAGAGAGCATGGAGGTCTTGAAATGATTTATTACAGCTGAATAAATAAAACATTTTAAGGATCTTCTCCCACATCGCACCCCAGTCTTCTCCCCAAGTCCTGACCATATATAGATCATCTTTTCAGGCTCGTTTAGGAGGAGTATCCTTTAAGAGATGCAGAAGAGCCTAATACAGTCACAGCACCTGGGAGAATACCGCCAGACTGCTAAGACTTCAGCCTGCTCAGCAGTCACCTGGGCCTCTGGTTAAAATGCACATTCCTGGGCAGTAGATCTGGGGTGGAGGGTGAGATTCTGCATGCCCAACAAACACCCAGTGAGGCCGATGCTACTGTCTGTGGAGCCCACTTTGAGAACAAAGGGTGTAGAGCACTTCTTTTAGGAGAAGGTATAAAGCCTTACACAGATGGAGCAACACTGGTAGAGCAGAAAGTTACCTGAGTCACCCAAAGTTGCCGACGACAGCGCGAGTGAGTGAGGTGTGGGGCTGGCTCTTGGTTCCTGAGCCAGTGCTCAAGTCTCTGTGGGGCTGTTTTCTCATTTCAAGAGAAGCAGCAGCAGAAGGAGCAGCAGGTGGACTGTAACGTCCTCAATGGACAATTAAAGGATTTTACCCAATCATAGAAATCCTCAGTTCATGTTGCATCCTACCTAAATGAGCCATCACCTTCCTTTAACAACGACGGCGAGGAGGCCGAGCAGGGACACGACCCCACACAGGAAGGCTAACAAAGGCTACAGCGCCTAACTCAAGGCTGGCATTTCTGAAAGCCACTTGAGGATCCCTCCTGGGTCCACACCCCCAACCACAAGTTGTTCAATGTCCTGACTCCCCACTGCCTCGACATCACAGCTATTTACCTATTTCCTGGTTTTGCTAAAAAAAAAAAACCCAGAAAACAACCACACATGTACTGGGCTTTCTCAATCTGCCCTGGTCCTCTTGCTTCCCTGAATACAGACATTTTGAAGATGAAGATGCTGTATGTACGGTTGGAAATGGAAGCAAATAGAACTGTGTTTCAGGTCAAACTGGCCCATTTCTTGAAAAAAAACCAACAACATGAAAAAACTAGAATGCCTATGTAAGGTTGAGGAGGTTTTGTTGGTTTATTCTTGGGGTGCTTCTGAAAGGTTGCAGCTAAAAGCAAACTTTGTTTTTATAGCAGTCTCAGCATCAGAAAGCAAACAAACCTGTCCTCCGTGTGGAAGTCAGAGTGAGAAGCCTGGTTGGTGCGCTGCAGGAACTGGGCCACAGAACGTGCCTTGTTCAGCCTCAGGAGGGAATAAAGGAGGCCTTCGCTCAAGGGCTTTGTGGGCCTTTTCTTGTTTAAAAAGCTCTAAGAAGCAGTTGCGTCTTTGAAGTCTTTCTCAGCTCTAACAAGAGACTAAAAACCAAACGTCCCAAATGCAGATTTTTCCCTGTGCCTGGAAAGGAGAATAATTCTGGCTTTGTATTAACGTGACCGCGCCCACCCTCCACATCCGTGGTAACGGAGAGCGAGTCTTAGAGACCAGGAGATGCCACCTAGGTGTGTGCCCCTCTGTAAGTGATGCCCATCTCTGAGTCACTGTTTGGGGTGAAATCAGCCTTTAGGGAACTTTCCCCAGATGCTTTCTCTATTTATCAGCAAGACTGAGGATCTGGGTCGGTGGGACCTTGGCCCAATAAAAACCAAAAATCTGAGTCAGGAAAGATGTGGGCTCAGAGGCATAATGGGCCAATCATGCCTCCCATTTGACCCATCACCCCACTGAGGATGACAATCAGTGACTTTGGGCCTATCTGTCAAAGAAGTGCAGGGGTGGTCCTAGGGTGGTGGGTCCTTGGAGGCTGCTTGCCCACCTCCTGCCATCTCACTTCACACCAAGTGTTGGCCGGGCAGCAACTCAGTTCCCAGGCTGTGTATGTGTGTCAGGGAGCACCTTGAGGGACCCCATCTTCCTCATCTCTGTCCCCAGTGACAGTGAATACCATTAAATATTAGTCGATCTGAACTGAATTCTTACACCACTCAACACCCCTTTCTCCCCCAAACAAAAGACACAAAAAACTACATCCGGAGGAAGTTGATCTTGGCATAACAGCTCACCACAGATAGAGAAGATTAACCTTTGTCTGAGCCCATAAGGTTTTTCTTCCTCTTTTAAATAGTTTTATCTGAATGGTCTTTTTCTTAAAGCAATGGAGAGGAGAGGAGCACCTTATTCTCTCCCGCCCCATTTTGAGGGAGGCATTATAAATTATAAATGAGGTGGGACAAAGAGGAAGGGCTTGCTTAGAGGTCAGACCAACACTGGTCCACGTTCCAGCTCTGCACTTGCTAACTTTTCAGCCTTGCTGTCTCACCTCGGTTTCCCTGTCTGTAAAATGGGAATACCAATGCTTATCACGTAGGATTCATTGTGAGGACTGAGATAATGCATATAAAGCACTTGGTGCGGTGTCTGCCACATGATAAATGCTCAATAAATGTGACATCTCACTATAATGTCCAAGTCAGAGCAACGCTGGATTTTACTTGTTTTCATATGTATGTACATTGCAGAGTGTCTTTCCAAGGTAGGCATGTACGGGATCGAGTGTGGTGGTCCTATATCTGTCAGGAAATCATTCTCCAAAACCGACCCTGTCCTTTCATGTCAATTTCTGAACTCAAAGATTTGAAAGAGGAACGCAAAATATAAAGGAATGGAAAACACACCACTCTCCCATGCACTGAAAATGGTGTTTCAGTCACACAGAAGCATCTCGGATGCAGCACACAGAGGCACGATGCCCGGGCATTGTTTGCATTGCCTCTGTGATGAAATGTGACAACCGGCTGACAGTCACATAGTGCGATTCCTACCTAAGAGCTCAGAGCAGGAGATGAACAAAATGCTGGAGTCACCGGGGGATCCAGGGAGTGAGACTGTCAAGAGAGTGTCATGAATCAAACTGGAACCTAGGGGATGACTCTTCAAACTCAACAGTGTCGAAAGAGGGGAGCTGTCAGGCTGCCCCGGGCTGGATGGTTGACAGAGCCACTGCGGGCCTTCGGGGACCTGGAGCTGTAGGGGAGGTGGATTTAACCAATCAGCAATGAGACTGGAGGCAGCCAGCTCCAGGCGGGAGCAAACTCCAGCTTCCCTCTTGCTTCTCAGTGCTTCCCCAGCCGTTGGTGAACATGGTGTTCTGCATTTTGATGGAGCCCTTCCTCCCTCCCACCATGGCTGCAAGAGGGCCTCTCCATCACCTGCTGTGTCAGCACAGTGACGTTCCCATTCCAGAGGCAGGAAGACTGAGGCTGACAGGGGAACTTCCTCACCAGGCGCTTGTGGCCAAACTGATGCACGACTCATGGTTTTTCTCAGTTGAGTCTGGTTTAAAAAATGCATAACAGATGCGGTGTTGACATGCGCAATTTCACATACCTGGATTTCATTCTGCTCTCGAAAATGGCCCGTCCCTAACTTGATTGCTTTACTGAAACCCATTTTTTTCCTTTATAAAAAGAAGTCGCATTTTTCAGTGACTGAATTGCTTCTAGCTACTTTTTTTCTCCGCAGCTGGTGAGGTTTTGTAGACCATTTCTCTTCCTTCTGTATTAGATAAGTAAGAATAATGAATTGATCTGCTACCTCACTAACTTGTTGAGGATAAATAGGGTGGCAGGCTTTAATAAAATGCAGCACTGGCAAAAAATGAAGGCCAGGAGATCGTTACAAATTCTACATGAGATATATCAAGATCAATCCGTTTTCTGAGGCCAAATAGATGATTAATATCAGAAGGAGAGAACTAATAATGACAATATTCCTGAGGGACCTTTACATTCTATCCCTCTTTATTGCTTGAATCTCTATCAAGTGGTTGATCAGCATTTTCTTGAATGCTTCCTGTGATGGGGAACTCACTACCCCTGTGACAGCTCATTCCATCTTTGGAAGGCTTTGCTCTGACCTTTAAAAGTTCTTATTTATACTTAGGTGAAATCTCAATCCTTGAAGAGTCCATCACTGGAACAGCTCTAATCCCTGTGCCCATACTGAATGAGGCTAATTCCTCTTATCTACGAAACTTCTGCTATTTGAAAACAACCATCATGGTCACCCAAGTCTTCCCTTCTATGGGCAAACATCTCAGCTCCTTTGGCTCTTCTTTCGCCTTCTGGTTATTTCCTTCTGATGAGGCTGCCGTTTCTCTGTGACCTTCATTAAGAGTAGGGGACATTTGTCGTATTCATGGCTACCCATCATCTTGCTACATTTATAGAAATCCCGTGTATGTGTCCTGTCTCCCTAATGTAGCAGCAAGAACTGAAATTCCCAGCCTCTGCTGATGCTAAGACACAGTCGTGTGACTGAGGTTCTGCCCATCGGATGCCCTGAAATGAAACTGATTCTGAAAGGCACCGAGGAAATGGCAGCTTCCACTTGGTGGTGCAGGTAGGGGCAGAGGCCTGGAGCTTTCTGCGGCAGGCTGGGTTCCTGAGGCAGGAATAGTATTGGGGTTCGCAGCAGTGCAGTCACGGAAATCAAGTTCCTGGTACCTGTAGAACTGCCGTTACTAACTTCTGCCTTTGTAGTATTTGGGGGCAGCAACAGCCTTATCAGGCCTTTCTGTGTCATGGTGTGTAAGTTATTCCTGCAAGCTCTGCGTTTGAATGGTTTCTCTAGCCCTCTGAACAACTGTATGAGTCGTCTAACATCTTTGAATAACTCCCCTTTCTTCTTCAATTAGCCAATGTTGCTTGCTGCTAGGAACCCCGACTCATACAGGCCCCGAACCGAATGTACAACTTCAGCAGGGATCTCTCCGGTGCAGAGAGGGGAACTGTCACCTCCTCATTCTAGCCATCATGCTTCTATTAATGGAGCCTATTGCTAAAGTAACTCTTCTAAGCAACCACATCGCACAGCTGATTTATATTAAACTCACTGGTCAACTGAAACCCTCACACATTAGGGGTAGGGATTCATTCCCTGGTCTAAGGAATTTCGAGAAAAACAGACTTTATGTGCTTTCTTTTTTTTGATGAAGATTAGCCCTGAGCTAATATCTGTTGCCAATCTTCCTCCTTTTTTCCTTTTTTTGTTTTTCTCCCCAAAGCCCCAGCAGATAGTTGTATGTCATAGTTGTGCATCCTTCTAGTTGCTCTATGTGGGACGCCGACTCAGCATGGCTTGATGAGTGGTGAGTAGGTCCTCGCCCAGGATCCAAACTGGTGAACCCTGAGCCACCGAAGCAGAGCGTGCAAACTTAACTGCGACGCCACTGGGCTGGCCCCCTTCTTCTTCTTTTTTTTAATGAGGAAGATTGGCCCTGAGCTAACATCTGTGCCTGTCTTCCTCTCTTTTGTATGTGGGACACTGCCACAGCATGGCTTGATGAGCAGTGTGTAGGTCCACACCCGGGATCTGGGCCCGCAAACCCCAGGGCCGCCGAAGTGGAGCGTGCAAACTTAACCACTATGCCATCGGGCTGGCCCCTTTATGTACTTTCTTATTACTTGTTCAACAGAAAACAATGTCTGACCTCCCCCCACCCCCAACCACAATATTTAATGCATGAGAGTGATTCCTTTGAAGTGCCGAAAATACGGTCATTCCCTTGCCAAGAAAGAAAATAATGAGTCGTTACAGATACAATCCTGCCACTCTTTCTTCCCTACTCACTCATGCCCCATAGCAAACACTGACAACTCTCAAGGTCACCCAGCAGCCATTTTGAACCAGATGCTTCACTCATCTCTCTCCACAAAGTGTTTTGAAGCGAACATGGAAGGGACAGCTGTCTTTGATTGTTCCCTGCTTGATCCTCTGGGTGTCCTTACGAACCCTAGAGGGCCTCTGTGAGTACAGAAAACAGTCTTCAAATAAACAAGCATTTTCTCCTTTCCCTCTACTGCCAACCCTGACAGAAAAGGAAAAATAAAAGGGGGAAAGTTTGGGTGCTTAATGCCATAGCAGAGAGGGGGATCCCTTATGCATATTAGGCCATCAGTAAACGTCTGTGAAATAAATACGTTTGATTTAGATCAAAGGCAGAACAGGAGAAAGTGAAGGTAGAAGGGGATTGTGTGTGAACAATTCCTGAGGTTTAATTCAGATTGCATGAACCTTCCACTTAGAAAAAATTAGGTTTTTCAAATGATTTTCTCAGATGTATTGCTAAAACGTCTTCATGGTCTGGGTCAGAAGAAAAAGCTTGTGATAACCCACAAAGTTGAGATTCTAGCAAGGCCAGGCGACAGGACAAAAGTCACAGGTTGGTCTGGCAGCAGAAAGGGTTTGAGATGACCCTCTGCCCTCCATACCCTACACCTTCGCTACTCAGAGTGTGGTCCCTGGACCAGCAGCAGCAGCATCACCCGGGAACTTGTTAGAAATGCTGAGTCTCAAGCCCGCCTCAGCCCCCCTAAATCAGAACCTGCATTTCAATGAGATCCCCAGTGATGTGAGGTCCCCATACAGAGTGAGTCTGAGAAGCATTCCTTACTCTATCGGTGAGATGTATGGAAAAGCCATTCAATCTTAGAGGGAACTTGCTGCAGAGCTGAAAGACCATTTAGCTCAGGTGAGAGCAGTGGACCTCAGTGATCCATCACCAAGACCAAATTGTTGGACTAACATCATAGGACAGCCTCATCTTTTTTTTTTTTTTAAAGGCTCACTCCAATTATTTTTTTTGAGGAAGATTGGCCCTGTGCTAACATCTGTTGCCAATCTTCCTTTTTTCTTTTTTCTCCCCCAAAGCCCCAGTACATAGTAGTGTATCATAGTTGTAGAGTTGTAGCTCTTCTATATGGGACACTGCCTCAGCATGGCTTGATGAGCACTGCATAGGTCCGCGCCCAGGATCCGAACTGGCGAACCTGGGCTGTGAAAGTGGAACGCGTGAACTTAACCGCTATGCCACCTGTCTGGCTCCAGACAGTCTCATTTTGATGCTGCAGGATGAGAAAGTCATGTCCAGACATAATTGTTTTCTGGGAGCTATGACCAGAGAGTGACCTGCCGGAGCCACACTGTCTTATTGGCATAGTTCCTGACATGCCCATGTATTTGGTTAAAATGAGATGGGACACTGGGGAATACTACTCAGCAATAAAAAGGAACAGCCTCTTGATACATGCGACATCCTTGGATGGATCTCAAAGGCACTGAGCTGAATGAAGAAAGCCACTTACTGTATGGTTCCATTCATATAACATTCTCAAAATGCCCAAACAATAGAGATGGGAAACAGATCAGTGATTGCCAGGGGTTGGGGATGGTGTGTGTGGAGGAAGGAGGTAGGATCTTTG
The DNA here is from genome assembly GCF_057802395.1 of Ceratotherium simum simum. Classification (NCBI taxonomy): domain Eukaryota; kingdom Metazoa; phylum Chordata; class Mammalia; order Perissodactyla; family Rhinocerotidae; genus Ceratotherium; species Ceratotherium simum. The sequence continues at coordinate 16,756,638 of NC_141924.1, forward strand.
TGGTGATGGAACAGTGATTGTGGTGGTGGCTAAATGAATCTACACGTGTCATAAAATGGTATAGAACCATGCACACACATTGTGCTGATGTCAGTTTCCTGGTTTTGACATTGTACTGGAGGTACTTAAGATGTGACCGTTGGGGGAAAGTGGGTGAAGGGTACAAGGGACCCCTCCGTGCTATCTTTACAACTTCCTATGAATCTAGAATTATTTGAAAACAAAAAGTGAAAAGAAAACAAAACAGAAAAGAGATGGTAGTCATGAGGCCATGATCTGGTGAGAGGCATCCTTATAATACAATATCCTTGGAGCCTTGTTGTAAGGCTTTTATTTGGTTTCCTGCTGTGTTACCAAAGACATCTTTGTACACTGAGGTCCCTTTTTCTAAGTCTTCCTGGATGCAATCCAGAATGTTCTATTACACCAAACAGTGTTACCACAAGGTTCTAATATATGAATGTGGTAAAAGAAGTGTGACATGTCCCAGTCTAGGTACACAGAACATCAGCTCTGAAAGACTCATTCAGAGTTGAGGGAACATGTCCAAAATGGAGAATAGGCCCTGCCAAGGTCACCCAAGTAGCCGATGGTAGCAATGGGATCAGAGGTGAGATCTGGTGCCCAGCCCAGAGCCCTCTATTAAGCCACCGCCTCCTCTCTTTGCAGATTTTTGTCCCAGAGGTTTGAGATGGCACTAAAATTCAGAACTCATCCGAAGGTTAACTCTGAATAGCAACATCCAAAGAACGTATCAGCGACATCAGGGCATCTCTTTTAATTGCCTATTCATGTGGGCAGATTGTCTTTTCATATCCAGAGCTAAACTCGGAGATGTGTCCTTCTGCAGGGCACTCATTATCTGACTGCCTCATCAGCAAAGGGAACTAACGTGCACTCTGATTGCTGAGTGCGAGTTCTATTTTTTTTCCCCACCAAGCAGGAAGTTTAAAATCTGCTGGGTTATTTTTAAAAAGGGTGAAAAAATAGGCATCACACCAGCTTCTGCCATGGTCCTGTCCAAAGACACGTGCTGCTTGATTCAAGGCGTTGGCCAGGCTGGGAGGAACGGAGGTGACGTAAAGTTTCACCAGGGAGATTTCTCAGTGGAGGGCGAGGGGATGAGTGTCCACACACTCAAGTGGCAGGAAAGGACATGGACTTAGCTGCAGACTTGATGAGGACAGGGATCCCAGATTTTTCTGGAGTTGACATTCTAGCAGTTAGTTTCATTTGGGGATTTGTGACTACCGTCCTCTCTAAAAAGCCATGGTCCCCAGCCCGGGACTGAAAGTCGCCCCAGTGGGTCTATCCTTGCTCAGTCATTTGTGGGGCCTGGGGCCTTAGACTCATGTCACATGAGTCACAAATGTAAGTCTCACATTCCTGAGCAGATGAAGAGTCTGGGAGAGCTGATCTCTGCAACTCTAATATTTAGTTAATATAGTATTTATTTGAAAGTATTTTTACTATTTATATGTATTATATAGTCTTTATATTTACTATTTATATGAAAATATTTTATATGAAGTATTTATAGTATTTATATGAAAGAAAATCTAGTTGAACTTGGCTTCCATTGACTTAAACATTTCTTGATCACCGACTTGGATGAGGCAACTCTGCTAGGAACCAGGACTGCAACAGAGCTGTTTTTGGGGAATTTCCCCACATCCCCTGGAATAAGTAGCAAACCCTTAGAGAATCACAAACCACCATGGGAATCGCTGTGGTAGAAAGTTCTAGAAATGGGCAAAATCGTTGACTTTCCTTTCCTTGTGGGAGTCTCCAATTTCTCCTTCCCTCTGCTCGGCCTTAGAAGTTTGGAAATGCTTTTTTTCTGCTACTAACTGTGTAGGACCTATACAAAATATCTCCTTTAATCCTCCCAACAACCCTGTTAACTAGTTACAGTCAATCTCTCAAAAGAAGAAAATGAAAACTAGGTAAAGTAACTTGTCCAGTGTCTCAAAGCTGGTCAGGGGCTGGATTGGCTTGGAAGGCAAACGTTTTCAGGCCCGCCTGGAGCCAGAGCCCAGCTATGGGTACTGCACAGAAGGGGCTCTGTGAACGTCTCCCTGACGTGAGCCCTCAAGCCAAGAAGCCCAGGAGATGGTCTGCTAGTCTTGGAGGGTGTCTGTGTAGGCGCCAGTAGGCAAAAGAGTCAGAAGTGGTAGGATGTGGCTACTTCTGCGACCATTGATCGGTGACTCAAGCTAGAAAACACAAGGCGAGGGGGAGAGGGAGACGAGCACTGATTCTTGAAGAAAGCAGGGACCCCAGGGGTGGTGAAATAGGAGGTTTTCTCAAAGAATTGTCTAGGATCCTTACCCCTTTATCCACGCTGCTGCTGCAGGACACGGCCTGAGGTTAGTAAAACCCCGAGTGATAAAATAGCCTTGATCAGACAACACTGGATGAAACAACACCCAGCTGGAGTAACACTTTTTGCCTAGGGCTTCACAGGAAAAACAAGTGAGCTACAAAAAGGGAACTCAGAACTACAGAATCTCAGGGGTGGAGAAGATCTGCGAGCCCCTCCCTCCAACCCTACCCTGAGGCATGACTGCACTTCCTTCCAGCTTCTGCCTGGGCTGCTCCTGTGATGGGAGCTCACACCTCGGTCTCCATTTTGGATGGAGGATTCTCTTTTTGGGGAGAATGGAGGGTGACACTCAAACATGGCACACAGGAGCCCAATTACATGTGGGGCGGGGGCAGCAGAAGCCAAGCGGAGCCTCTGTGTTGCTTCAGGTAGCTGCAGGCATGTGCTTCTTCCGTTTTCTCAGGGCAAATGGAAGAGGTGGAGGGGCGCTTTGTGGCAGGCAGGCAGGCTCCTCTCCTCGCCCCCAGATGCTGGGGGTCCTTGTGCAGGCTTCGCTAAGGACTGAAAGACAAAGCCACCTATCGGACCAGTAAAAGGCAAAGCCATGGCATACAGTCTATCTTTCCAAAGGGAATACATCCAATGGTTCACTCACCCTGAGGCTACACAGAGGGTGACGCACAGTCAAAAATAATTGACCTTCTGTTCTCCCGGCCTGACTCAGAGTTCTGGCCCCTGGTTCTTGGTTGCTTTGGTTGCTTCTTAAAGAAGAAACAGACCCCAACTCCTAAGCAGGGGTGAGTAGTCATTCCCGGGAGGTGCCTGTGATGTCAGCTGTTGACCGGGCCTCACTGGCCAGGTCTCTGGGGCTGCCTGGGCCTCCTCCTGGCTTCCTGTAGGCCTCTGTGGAAGAACCAGGGGTACTGATCCCCACACACAGCTGGGCTGGACCCAGCTGGGTCAGGACCCTGCTCTGGATCAGGAGCCAGAGCAGACCAGCTAGGGACTTGGTTTGACCTCAGTGATGACACCCAACTTATCCCTCCGTGACCCCCAACGCTCACCCCAGAATGCTGCCACCATCCATGAGCAACGACTCATGCTGGCCCTCGGTGGGGGACGCACCATGTTGACAGAACTTGTTTTCCTCCATCCCCCCACTCCCAAAGGCTTCATCAAGTGATGCACGGCTTGGGAAAATCATTTCTTTTAATGACAGAGAAAGCACACCAAACTGTAACAGAAGCCGGTCAGGAGTTGCCGCCGTACAAATCAACGCCTGGAGACCCTGTACTAGTACTAGACATTCACAGGAAGTCCGTCGAGGTTAAGGAAACATCCACGTGGCATCTCTGAGGACACGACGGACGCAGGAGACAGCAAGGACTCACTCACGTGCTGTGTATCTGTGACTCGGGCTCCTCTGCAGGCAGTTTTCTCCCCCCCTTTCCTCATTTGATGGTAGGGCCTGGGGAGGTTTGTAAATGACCAAGTAGACGAGAGGCCTTGTGTATCAGGATCCCAGCAGGGCCAATACCGTAGACAGCGTGGCCCGCGTACTCCAAGGGTCACAGCCATGAAACGGGACTGGACGTTGGTCCTCTGGACAATGGCTCAGGGAGTGAGGAGGACGGATGAACAGCAGCTCCTTTAGAATCTAGGGTCTGTGCACAACTTCCCAAAGGCATGCTAGGAAATAGGGTTATCAACAAAACTTGGCCATCCCAAAGTGGTAAAAGTCATTCTCTCAGTTTTTACTGCATGTATCTAGGTTTCAAATGAAAGGACAAGAAAACAGGCAGCAACTCAAAAATTATTTAGAATATCGTGGCACCTCACCGATCTGTTTTGCTTATAATATATGGCAGAGCAAACAGAACCCTGTCGATATAAACTTTCATTATAGATAACCCTATACTGTACACTCTCAGAATACAGAAAGAATCCATCCTATCATATATGTTTCATCTTTAAAAATAATCTAACATAGTCATATTCTCTGGCTAGTAACAAACTATTAACATCTTCTGAGAATACAGAGAGAACTCTGAGATTAATAGTAAATTCTCTGACGTGCTCCCCCCCACCCCCCATTCAGCATCATCTATGAACACATTTCTGCAAAAGCATCCAGACTCGTTCGTAATCAGGAAAAGAAATGGATATGTTAGTTTCACCAGATGGACTTTTAGCAAGAAGTGATGGAACATTTTTATCTTGGCAAAAGGAAGCACAAACGTAACATTTCACAGGTTTGCGCCCATGCAAACACGTTTTGTTATGTGGGGGCATTTAAATCTCACCCCGAAACCACGATTAGCATGCAGGCTGTTTTCAACTACTGAATTAGATAATTATTGGCAGTGCACCTCTTTTGTGTAACCATGATCACTAAGGCAAGATTATTTCACCTTGTATAGAATATCAGCAATATCTTGTCAGATGCATGTTATACAGTGTGGACCTGTGACTTACTGTTTTTTTAAAAAAAAGGAAAAGAAAAAAAATAACCTCAAAACACAGATCCCTAAACAGAACTCAGTTGAAAATGAACTGTTTTAAGCTTTTAGAAATATATTTTAGACTACAAGGCTGCCCCGTTCTTGTTTTTTTTATGAACATTTTAAAAAGTTCCCACCCCTAAAAATTTGCCAAATTATTTCTTCGGTATTGGCAATAGTCTCAGCAATTTGCTACCATAGTTGACTCTTGGTGAACTGCAGCTACTAAAGTCCTTAATGGGTCATCGATGCTCTTTGGGTCGGTAGAGTTAAGTTCTCCAGCTGTCAACCTGGAAACCAAACGACCCTTAGTTCTCGATCCATCCATTCGACAGTGGTCCCTGCAATGGGTATTCAACTGCCCCAGGGGTGCATTCAGATGGGGGTTAGCTTGGCTGCCCCATGTTGACCTTCAAGCTCCGGACCCAGCTGCAATCTGATCTGCAGACCGGTGGACTATCCTTTGTTTTTCAACAGGAACACATGGGAGCTGAATTTGCTTATTCAAGAGAAGCTGAGGCAGTAGACACAGCTCCTTGGCCCAGCCAAAAACAGACACCTGGTGAAATTTATATGTGTGTGTGTGAAGCCAATGCAGCAGGAGAACTGGTGAGTCCCCAGGGAGCGTTCCCTGCACTGCACGTCTCATACAACAGAACCTTTGGAAGATGACAAGTGGATTGACTGAATCCTGATGGCCAACGTCCTCTGTAAGTCCTGGAGCACGTCCTGGCCTGTCCCTTCGCCATTTTTGTCATACAGGAGCTGCTTGAATGCTTCGTTTTCGATGAGGACCATCATGTTTTTGAGAAAGTAGCCTTCGCAATATGCTGAGAGCTCTGTGACTCCAAGAAACTGTGGGGAGAGGAGAGGGAGCAGGAGTTGGTTATGTTTCCGAAATGCACCTGACTGCTTTCATCTATAATAATGGCGAAGACCTAGGAAGGTAGATTGACTGCAAAAGTGGCCCCGATTCTCCACACTTTGCTGTATTCACACTCTAGAGACATGACTTCACAGCTCCTCCCATCAAAGGGATGGAGTCCATTTCTCCACTGCTTGGCCTTGGGACTTGCTCAGGCCAACAGAATGTGGCAGAAGTGAGAGCTGCCAACTCTGAGCTAGCTTCCTGTGGCCATGTGTGTGCTTCCGTGCTCTCTCTCAGAACCCTGCCTCTGCCATGGAAACAAGCCTGGGCTAGCCTCCTTGGAGGGTGAGCCACCACGCGAAACTGAGAGGAGACAGCGATGGAGCCCAGCCAGGATCAGCAAAGGCAACCACAGCTGACCCTCCAGCTGACCTCAGAAGCAAGGCCTGCTGAGACCCAAAGAACCTTCCAGCCATCCCGTCAACTCATGCTAAATAAGTGCTCACTGTTCTAATCACTAGGTTTTGTGTTTCTTTGTTACACTATAGATAACTGACACACTAATGGAGTTGCAGACACAAGTCTAAGCTCTTTGCAAGTATTAACTCATTTAATTCTCCCAACAATCCTATGAGTGGGCACTGCCCACTTACCCAACTGTATTTAGGGCAGTGGTTCTCAACCAGGGGTGATTTGGCCTTGCACGGGACATTCGGAAAAGTCTGAAGACATGTTTGGCTGTCACAACTGGGGAGTGGTGGTGGTGTGTGTACTACTGGCATCTAATGGGTAGAAGCCAGGGATGCTACTAAGCATCCGCAAAGCATAGGACAGCCCCCATAGCAAGGAATGACACAGCCCAAGGTGTCAATAGTGCAAGGTTGAGAAACTGACCCAGAGACACGATTCCTTATAGACTAAACCAATAAGGAAGGGATCATGTTGACCCGGTTCGCCAGTATAAGCCCAAGCCGAGGGCTTGGCAGATGGTAGACACTTAATAAGTATTTGTTGAATGTATGAATGAACAGCTCACTCGCAGAGTAATGACACTAACAGCGAATATTTATTGAGAGCTTACGATGTGCTGGGCACCTTGCTAGGCACTTCACATGCATCATCTCATTGAATCTTCAACTTTCCTTGAGGCAGGTATATTACCACCTCCACTTTACAGATGAGGAAACAGAGACAAGAGAGCAACTTACAAAAATTCACACAACACGTCAAGGGCAGAACCAGGAACTGAAGCCTGGTAATTCAAGTCCTTAAGGCTGTGTGCTTAGCCATTAAGACACCGCCTCCAGGCTGATACATTAATCAGAGGATAGGTATTTAGCCTCACGAGTGTGCTTGGGGGAGGAATTCATGTTTGAGATGTAGATGTCAATGTGGCTATGTGGGTTGGCTGTCTGTCTTCAGACCTTTTCTACAGTTTTCAAAGCTTGTAAGTCTCTATTGCAATGAACTGGATGCTCAGAAGTTAGTTAAGTGCTCCTTGAGATGACGTCCTGCTGCTTTATTTAAATGCTGAGTCATCTAAATTATCTAAATGCTGGATCAGCCTTCTGAACCTTGTACTATCGATCTTTTAAACCAGAGATGCACTTTGAGTTGTTAGACATGAAATGGTGGGATGATGAGGCAGTGCCAATAAGGCTATGGCGGAATGAGCTGGAAGACGTGGATGCAAGTTGGGGCTCCCCCACCTGTCTGAATATGTGACCAGGGCTGGGTCACCTGGCCTCTGGCTTTAGGTTCCTGATTTTCAAAATAGGAATTATGACACCTGCATCACAGGCCTGTTGAGAGGATTCAATGGAATATGATTTATGGCAGGACTCTGTCATCTGTCACCCTTAGGGGAGGTAGGTTAGGAAGGCAGCTAAGGGAGGGGTCTCTAGAATCTGCCTGAGTTTTTATTCCAGACTTTGCCACTTACTAACCATCTGCTGTTGGGCAAATTATACAATCTCTCTGTGCCTCGGAATTCCTACCCATAAAATGGGGATTATGATAATATCTAATAGTTTGTGGAGAATAAATGAGATAATGCATGGAGCGTTCAGAATAATGGTTGTAGTCAGCACTCATTCAATGTTAGCTGTCATTATAAACATAAACTACTTATAATTATTACTCTCCTTCTCACTAACTGGTATACAGTGACCCACATGGACAAAGTAGGTGGCCAGGTTGGGATAAGGGGATGGACTGTATCTAGAGAGCCTAGCCTAGCTCACTGGCCCATAGAAGGACCAAGCCTGCAACCTTGAACTCACTGATACGACGTGCTAATGCACTGAGCCCACAGCAACCGTGTGCTTAAAAACCGTGTGCAACCTTGTGCAAGTCAAATCACTTCTTTGTGCTTCCATTTCCCAAGCTACAAAGTGAGGGGAGTGAACTAAAGGGTACCATGCTCTTCGGTGCATTTAGGATGCAGACACACCAGGTGATTCTGTGGTCTCCAAGACACTTTTAGGGCCTGTGGAGGCTTATCAGGTGGGTGGGCTTGTTATGACCCAAATGTTCACCTAGATGCCTAGTATCCTGCAGCCGGGAGAGATCTTAGGAATGGTTTCATTCTTCCAACATGAACCCTGCTCTTAGAGTCACAGAGTAGCAGGCCTCATTGTACAGGTGGGGAAACTGAGGCTCAGAGTTGCCCATCTTTGATTCTATGGACACAGAGAGCATCCCCCCTCCTTACCACAGCCAGCCACTTGCTTTGTATATGGCTGCCACTCATCACAAGTTAGTGTAAGTGGAGAATAATAAGCATAATAAATACATTTATATTTGGTGATGACAATACATTAGACACTTGCCTACCTCCACACAGCTAACTACTGACAGATCTGGGACCAGAACTCTCATCTCCTAGACCAATGGTTGACCAACTACAGGCCTGTGGGCCAAATCTGGCCCACCACCCATTTTTGTAAATAAAGTTTTATTGGAACAGGGCCACACTCACTCATTTACACATTGTCTATGGCTGCTTTTGTACTACAATGGCAGAGTTGAGGAGGTACAAAAGCAACTGTATGGCCTATGTGAAAATATTTATCTGGCCCTTCACAAAAAAAGTTTGCTGACCCCGTCCTAGACTATAATTTTTTCAAGGGCAGAGACCATGTCTTACTAATATATTAAATTTGGATAAATACCGTTCCTGGTAAATAGTGAGTGCTCAATAAACACTAGTGAATGAATCTGCTGGTTTCCAAACCTGTGTTCTTTCCAGCCCAGCACACTGTTGAGCTCACTGCATTAGCTTAGATTCAACTTGAACCAGCTTCTTCTTTCTTTCAAGTAGCAAGATGCCCTGAAAGGACCATCAGAAGCTCCAGGGCCTCTTTTTCATGACTGAATAGTTCGGGACAGCTTTGCTAGGAAAAAAAAGATGGCTAAGCTGTGCATTTATGGGATGGGCTTCTTATCTGTCTCAATCCCACAGCTGTCTCCAACAGTTAGATGTAGCACGGAGGTCATGCGGCCAAGGCCTTGTTGACATTTGGAACATGGTTGTTAGCATCTAATGCCTGCATTTCCTGGGGTTCCAAACCAAGTGCTGGTGTCCTTTTTTTTTTTTCTGTCTTTTTTACTAAACCAGCCTCAATTTGCAGCACAATCTGCCAGTAATAGAATCCACATGCCATGTGACCATCAGGGGGCGCTGCAGTACCCACAGCGCAGGGGAAGCAGAGCACAGAAAGGGCAGGGGGTGCTGGCCTCGCCCTGTCCTCGCCCAGTCCTCCATGCAAATATCATGAAGGGCGGACATTTGCATAGGAAACACTCCCGGATGTGGCCTGGGAGGCCGAGGTCGAGGCCGGTGTCTGCAAAAGGCAAAGCTCTGGATGCAGAAGTATAGAAATGAGAGACAGTTCTCTGCCATCGGTGTTCTAAGGCTGTAGCACAGACGTAGTCCCAGGCTGGGTTCACGCTGCATGGGCTGCATGATTAAATAAGATACGCTACAGAAGCTGCCCACCAAGGAGCTGGGAGTGATTAAAATGGAATTGTGGGACACAGGCCTTGCTGCCAAGATGACAGGCCACGGCGAGGCCACCTGTGGATGTGGAGTTCACAGGGCAATTTGAGTGTCCATGGCCAGGGGAGCAGTGGAGGACCACAGACTGATCAGGCTTTCGTCCTAGGTACAGAGAGTCTCTCGGGATGCTTTTCTGCAAAGTAATTGGTTTAAGATAAAAAAAAATTTGCTGCGTCCAGAGAAACCAGATATTGGTAACATCCTCACTTAACAAAAACACCCAGTGTGTGTGTGTGTAGGAAGTAGCCTGACTGTACCTTTTAATGTACTGATGACCAATCAGAAAATCTTTTTTGAGTATCAAGGATTATTGTAAATATCTCAAACATTTATTAGGCCAGACAGTAAACAGAGGGTTAAGAACCTGTGCTTTGATGTCAGACAATTCTGGCTACATGCCCCAAAGAACTGGGACTTGAACAGATATTTGCACACCCATGATCATAGCAGCAATATTCACAGTAGTTAAAAGGTGGAAGGCTGGGCCGGCCCGTGGCTTGGCAGTTAAGTGCGCGTGCTCCGCTGCTGGTGGCCGGGGTTCAGATCCCGGGCGCGCACCGACGCACCGCTTCTCCGGCCATGCTGAGGTTGCGTCTCACATACAGCAACTAGAAGGATGTGCAACTATGACATACAACTATCTATTGGGGCTTTGGGGACAAAAAGGAGGAGGATTGGCAATGGATGTTAGCTCAGAGCCGGTCTTCCTCAGCAAAAAGAGGAGGATTAGCATGGATGTTAGCCCAGGGCTGATCTTCCTCACACATACACAAAAAAGGTGGAAGGAACCTAACTGTCCATTGATGAATGAATGGATGAACACAATGTGGTATATACATACAATGGAATATCATTCAGCCTTAAAAAGGAAGGAAATTCTGACACATGCTACAACATAGATGAACCTTAAAGACACTATGGTAAGTAAAATAAGCCAGTCACAAAAGGACAAATACTGTATGATTCCACCTATATGAGGGACCTAGAGGAGTCAAATTCATAGAGACAGAAAGCAGAATGGTGGCTGCCAGGGGCTGAGGGGAGGGGGAATGGGGAGTTATTGTTTAATGGGTACAGTGTCAGTTTGGGAAGAAGAAAAGTTCTGCAGATGGATGGTAGTGATGGTTGCACAACAATGTGAGTGTCCTTAATGCCCTGAACTACAAGCTTAGAAATGGTTACAATGGTAAATTTCATGCTACATATATTTTACAATAAAAAAACTCAGTAATAGCTGTGTGACCTTTTTGTTTTTTGTAATTTTATTTATTTATTTATTTTTCCCCCAAAGCCCCAGTAGATAGTTGTATGTCATAGTTGCATATCCTTCTGGTTGCTGTACGTGGGACGCGGCCTGAGCATGGCTGGAGAAGTGGTGCGTCAGTGCACGCCCGGGATCCGAACCCGGGCCACCAGCAGTGGAGCGCGCCCACTTAACCACTAAGCCACCGGGCCGGCCCTAGTTCTGTGACCTTAAACAAGTTACTTCACCTCTCTGTGCCTCTGTTTCCCTATTATGACATGGGACTAATGATAACATTTACCTTCAAGGGTTGTGGTGAGGATTAAAAAAAAGATGATGTAACCAGGCTTTTAGCACAGGTACCTGCACACGGAAAGGACTCATTGAATGTTGGCTTAAGACAGAAAATAACATCTCAAACGCAACCTGATTTTTCACAATGAGCAGTAGGAGCATGATTCACATCAGCTGTCACTCTACAGAGCCGTGGATGTGGGAGGCAAGTGTACTGAGCTCCAGTCACACAAAAGAAGAGTTTTTTGTTTGTTTTAAATTAATTCCTGATCTTAAGTCATTTCATTGTTTCTTCCTAGCAAATGTTAACCCCCCCATCCTGAGCACATAAAACAAAATGAAGTGGCAATTGGACAAATTATTTTAATTCCCCTGAACCCAGTATCCCACTTGTGAAATGAATTGGATGGTTCCCAAAAACCGGAGTGGCCTTAGGGCTGAAGTCACAATGGTCACCTGGGAGCTTGTTAAAAATACAGATTCCCAGGCCCCACTGCGGAGATCACTGGGGCTGGGGGGCTAAACAGAGTCAGAACGCTTCCCAGGTGATTCTGATTAGTATCAGGTGTTGGGTCTGCCCGACTAGGAGGTCTCCTTGGACCCCTCCAGTGCTGACAATCTGTTCTCAACCTTGGCCACATCTGAGAATCACTTGGGAAGCCTTGAAAAACACCTTTTCCTAGGCTCCACTCACAGAGGCTAATTTGATTGGTCTGTGATAGGTCCCCGGCACGGGGATTTTAAGTGAGTGCCCAGGTGATGCTACTGAGCAGTGAGTGATGGAGAGCATAGTTCTAGAATAGCAGTTCTCACCTTGAGGATGCACCAGAATTATCTGGAGGGCTTTTGAAGCCACAGATGGCTGGGCCTACCCCCAGAGTTTCTGATTCAGTAGGTCTGGGGTAGGGGCTTAGAATTTACATTTCTAACAAGTCCCTCAAAGATACTGCTGCTGGCCTGGAGACCACACTTTGAGAACCACAGTTCCAGAACCTTGCTACTCAAGGTGTGGCTTGGACCAGCAGCAGAGGCTCCACCTGGGAGCTTGTTAGAAACGCAGAACCCAGGGCCACCCCAGTTCTGCTGAATCAGTCTGCAACGTGAAGAGAAGCACTGTTAGAGAACAACTCTGCTTTTGAAACTTCTGGGTTCCTGCGTTCACTGTATTCTGAAGGGCGGGGTGAAGGGAAAGGCACCTTTTCTAGAGCAGGAAGCAGGCCTGAATGAGCAGGCCAGCATCCACCCTCTGCCCTGACTCGGTGTGTCTGCACAGGAAAAGGTTCTCCCACTTCATCGCGAGGTGTGTGCTCAGGGCAGCGAGGGCGGGATGGATTACCTTGGCATGGTTGTAAATGTCCACACAGTTGTCCGTATTGATGCTCTTTGCACAGATAATCTCGCAGTGTCGCTGCAAAGCCTCCAGCTGGAAAAATTTAGCTGCAGACAGAAGCTGAAAACCATAAAAAGAGCCTGTTAGAGGTTGGGAGGTGGAAATAAAGGAACGACAGTGGTGAGAAAAATCCTCATCTTCCCCTGTGGTGTCCCAAGGTGACAGGACTGGGAATAAAGGTGACGGTGTGTCACTCTAAAGCACAAAGGTAACCCTAGAGGACTAAGAGCAACAGAATCTACCGTGGGGGACGACGGCAGAGGGGAGGGGGTGGGGGTCCAAGTGAACCAAATTCACATCTATTACAGCAGGAGGTCAAGCAAAGATGCCTAAAATTGTTATGTCCAGAAACGAGGGTGAACGTCATTATTTAGCAAGATGGATATCCATGTGGCTCACTCCCTCTGTTCATCCAGGTCTCCATGTAAATGTCCCCTCAGAGATGCCTCCCAGACCACGCCCCCTCAGGCTGCCTCCCTCCACTGCTGTCTGTCCCCCTGACCCTGCCTTAGTCTTCCTCATAGCCCGTCTCCCACCAGACATGACGTCATGCCTGTCGCCCTCACCAGAAGCCGAGTGGGCAGGCAGCTCTGTCCCGGTGCATCACTGCTGTGGCCTGGCCCTGAGCACAGCGCCTGGCCGGAGATGCTCAACAGAGGTGTGTTGAGAGAGCGACAGGCTTTGGGGAGGGGAAGGAACAGCTCACGCACGAGTTCAAAGGAATTGGCTTTGGGGAAGGGGCTGGGGCGGGCAGAGTGGGGTGGGTGAGCTGCTCTTTATGACAGCCCTTCTGTATTATTTACATGATTTAAATGGATGTTCACTGTTTTGATTTTAAAATAAAAAAATGTTTACAGAAGAGCCTACGTCCTCAGACTGTAGCCTGGTCTTGAGGTAGAGAAGTGTCAGAGAGACAAGAGAATAACTTTGGGAGTGCGGGGGTAGTGACCACGGAAGGCTTCAGAGTAAGAAGGATAAATGGGCCACACAGGGAATACATAGCCCTGTAGCCCTCACTATGTGCCAGGCACTGTTCTAAGCACCTTATAAAAAAAAAAGCAGCTAAGAAAAGAATTTTTTTAAATTCTTCAAAACCCAGTGAGGTAGATATTGTTATCCTCATTTTACAGGTGAGGAAACTGAGGCTGAGAGAGGTTAAATCACTTGTCCAAGATCACACAGCTCAGAAGGGGCAGAGCCTGGATTTAAACCCAGTCTGGCCCAGAGTCCCTGCTTTAACCATCGTGTGGGGTCGCCTCTTGAATGACGGATAGTGTTCTGACATCTCTCATCAGCCAGGCACCCTGGCCTTCAGACACCTGCACGGGGTCCCAGCTCTTCTGCTCAGGATTATGAGTGATTTTGGGTTCTGGTTCAAAGCTCCCAGCTTTGAGTTGGAAAACCGACAAGAGTTCCACTCCTAGGAAGGAGCAGGGGAAATCTTGGCCTTGGACAGAAAGGGGCAGAAACAAGGCCCCTGGACTAGGAAGGGGAGAACAGGCTGAATTGGAGAGGTAGACAGGAGACAGAGGAGAGCCAAGGAGCTGTGGGATGAGCGACAGTCAACCTGAGTGAGCAGGGGGAGCTCTGTAATCAGCTCTCTGCTTCTGCATCCAGGGACCCGCTGTGATTTGAGGAATATTTTCAGATAATATAATTATCTTACAAATGACAGAAGAGAAGTTGGCAAGGATAGTGCCTGATGACGGTATTTGAGCCCAGCTGTGCCTCAGCCTCTGCAGTAAATTTCCTTTACCCCACCCCCCACAGCCAATTAAAATTGGATTTCACTCACTTGCTACTGAAAGGGTTTGGGCTAGTGCACCGAGCACCCAGCCTTCCAGGGATGGGCTCTGCTGAGAAGCCCTTGGGAGGTCTAAGGGGGCAGGCAGGACCCCAAAGCCTGTATCCAAATGAAACCCAAGACAGGTCCCCCCAGACACTGCTGGTGACCGAGTTTACAGAGGCACCACCCACCCAGTAACATGAAAGATTCCTTACCTCCATTATCTCATTGTTTTTAATGAGAAGTGACTCTGGGCCGCCGTAGTAGAGATACTGCATGACCAGCTGCAAGAAAAGACCAGGGAGCAAAGTGTCCATAGCACGCAGTCACAATCATCTTAAAGTCCCCCAGTCGAAGCCTCAGGCTAGTTCCTGCGTCCCTCCAACACCCATTCCCAATGGTTGCCATTCTGTGATGGCTGCCTTACAGAAGTTCCATTTAGAGCACTTTTTTTGTTGGATGTTTTTTCCCTTAGAGCATGCTGCAATTTGTCTCCTTGTGGTTCTCCCCAGCTTCCAAGTCAAGCCCAGGGCCAAATTAAACATTTCTAAGCTCTGCTCCCCAGGACAGTTCCCTCCATCTACGGATGGCAATCATGGGTTATCTGCTCACCTCCCACCCCATCAGGCTGCGCAAAACTGCTGCACACGTGACGTGGCTTAAAGAACCCGCAGCAGTGGCCGCTGCCCTGGGACCATGGCCCGGTCTGACCAGAAGCCTCCTGTTTAAGTCCCAGAGAGTGACTCTGGGCTACCACCGGACCACCTGCTCATTACAACTCGACAAGATCCAAGATGAAGCCATTAGGGGTCCAGGTTTCAATGTTTCATTGATGGTGTGAACAGTCCAAGCCAGGCTGTTCCTTGTTCCTGTGACTCAGGATACTCAAGCGGTGTGCAAAGTCCCAGAGCTTTGCAAACCGGTGTCCCTTAAGTAGAATGAGGCCCACAGATGGGTTAGAATTGGCTGTCACCACCTTCCATGAAACTGAGTGTTAATGTTCCTAGGTGGTGTGTACCTTTTCCAGTTGGCCACAGTCTCCTCCACTCCCTATTGTCTTCTGCTTGCCTGTATGACACACTGACTTTACCTGCCTGGCTCTGAGGCAGCTGTGTTGGAAAAATCTATAGACTGGTTACATCCTGTCTTTGGGCACCTGTAAAATGAGGTGCTTGGACTGGGCTCCCCTCTATGATCCCTTCAGGCTCTGATAGTCTGTGACAAATATAGGAAAGTGGTTAATTGCAAGGACCCTGGATTGGGCTGCCTCAGTTTCTGATCTGGCTCTGCTGCTTAAAAGCTGGGTGACCTGAATTCAGTGAGGCTCTCTGTGCCTCAGTTTCATCATCTGTAAAGTGGGGATAATATCACCTACCTCATGTGGTTGTGATGAGGATTAAGTGAGTTAATACATGTAACAGGCCTAGCAGGGGCCTGGCCTATGGCAAGAAGTCAATGAATTTTAGCTCTTTAATTTTCTCTGAAGTTGAAAAATCTTTTTCCAGTAGTGCTTTTGCCATGTGCTGCCACTTTCTTACTCAGGCATTCAAGACCCTTTGTGACTGATCTCAATCTACTTTTTGTATGTGTGTGTTTAAAGTAATTGTTTTTTAAAAAATATTGCTTACGGCTTTATTGAGATATATTTCACATAACACAAAATGCATCCATTTAAAGTGTACAGTTCAGTGGTCTTTAGTGTATTTGCAGTGTTGTGCAACCATCACCATAATCTAATTTGAGAACACTTTCAACATTCCCAGGAGAAACCCTGCACCCATTAGCAGTCTCTCCCATTTCCTCCTTGGGCCAGTCCGTCAGTTGACAACCACTATGGGTTTGCCTGTTCTGGACGTTTCATATAAATGGAATCATACAACACATGTTCTCTCGTGTCTGGCGTCTTAGTGTGATATTTTCACGGTTCACCCCTGTTGTCACATACATCACTACTTCATTCTTTTTTATTGCTGATCAATATCCGGTTGTATTGATGTACCACATTTTGTGTATCCACTCATCAGCTGGTGGACGTTTGGGTCGTTTCCACTTTTTTGCTATTATGAATACTACTGCTATGGATCAGTTCACTTGTTCAGATCTTATCTGCCCCTTTGCCTTTCCCTCCTCCTAATCTTGATAACAGCTGCCTTTTAGGCTCTGACCACTCCCAATCACTTGCCTCTCTCAGAACCTCTCTCAGAGCCTCTTTCAGCTGATCCCTCTGCCCGGTGCCCTCCCCTTCTTCTCCACATGTTGAACTCTGCCCCTTTTTTGGGATGCAGCTCAGCGGTCACCTCTGTGAAGCTGCCTCAGATTTGCTCAGATCTCCTAGCTGCCCTCCACCCTGGGTTGGGCAGCCCACCAGCCCGGACTGCAGTGTGATTTCCCACTAGAGCTTGAGGGCACAGACTGCGTCTTGTCCGTTTCCACATCCCCAGTGTCTGCACTTGCAAGTGCCTTTTAAACAAAAACACGGGGCTGGCCTCGTGGCTTAGCGGTTAAGAGCGCGCTCCGCTGCTGGCGGCCCGGGTTGGGATCCCGGGCGCGCACCGACGCACCGCTTCTCCGGCCATGCTGAGGCCGCGTCCCACATACAGCAACTAGAAGGATGTGCAACTATGACATACAACTATCTACTGGGGCTTTGGGGAGAAAAAGGAGGAGGATTGGCAATAGATGTTAGCTCAGAGCCGGTCTTCCTCAGCAAAAAGAGGAGGATTAGCACGGATGTTAACTCAGGGCCGATCATCCTCACAAAAAAAAAAAACAACAAAAACACGAATCCTCCCCTCCCTCTTCTGTGTCTGAGTGTCCCATGTACTGATTTTGGACTTTGGTGACCACCTACCTCTCGCAGAAATGGTGGTGCACTGATGGTGGTGGCTGAGGCTTTGTGAAATAATAACACAGCGTCGTTTACCCTCCCCTTCCCACCCTTATGGGTCATAAGCACCTAAAATACCAAGTCAGCGAACATCGGGATATTGGCTTTATTAAAATCAATTATGCCCCTAGCACCTCTCTATTATAAAGGCCAAACCAATTATTATGACAATAAGAGCCATAATAATAACTTCCCTGAACACAGGGCCTCTCCATTCACAAAGCACTTCTCCATCATGTTATCTCATTTACTCAAGGTGGGGCTGTCGACTTGAAATGCTGCCCCTTAGTGGATGGAGATCCCGGGGCTAATGGAATTTAAATTGGGCTGCCCCACGCCACCTTCAGACTCTGCCAGCTCAAGTGTTTTCTGCAAGAGGGCAAGATGAACCCTTATTAGGCTGAAGGGCCTGTTTATGGAGTTGTTTTTCTTGGCAGCTGTGAACCTGCACGCAGCAGGGATTGCAATGGCGTCCGCAGCCTCACTGAGGTTCCACTCCAGGTGCAGCCTCAGCTGCGTGCAGCTCTCGCCCGCGTGTGAGCGTGTGACGTTCAACAGTCTTGCAGGGAGGGAACTCAAAGCAGTGTGCTTTACTAAAATTCTTCTGTCAGCATGGAAGTGAAGTGAACAGGCCCCTGGGAGCCTCCTTCTGGGTCAGTCAGCCCTACTTGGCCTATTTCAAGCCACAAATGAGGCTTTTCTTCTTTTATGGGGAAGGGGCGGGCACATGGAAAAGTCCCCGGGGCCTGCTAAATCTTGCGCACTACAGTAACTTGAGGCTAATGTGGCCAGGAAACCTTCCCCGGTCAGAAGCAATTACAGGCCTGGAGTCCCCTGGGGCCCTGCATTCCCAGGTAGGTCTCTCACTCAATGAATCCACACAGCAAACATTTATTGAGTGCCCACTACGAGCCAGTGCTTATTACAGGAACCAGCCCAGTTAGTCCCAGGCTTCAAGGTGTAAATGTCCCCTTCGTGAAGCGTGCATTTTCCAGCACCTAGCTCATGCTCCAAACTCCAGTGGGCATGAGCCTCTCCTCAGCGCTGGGGACTTTTAGGGAGGGCCCAAGTCCTCACAGGAGGGAGGCAGTTAAGAGACCGGGTGGGGGAGTCAGCCAGGCCTGGGTCTGCACCTCAGCGTGGCTGTGATGAGCAGCAGGAACTTGGGCTCTTCCTTCACCTCTCTGAGCCCATGTCCCATCTCTAAGGCGGGAGAAGAGCTCCCTGGAGGGGCAGCTGGAAGGACTGAGGGAGACGATGTACTTCTCAGAGTGGGGTCCCTGGACCAGCAGCCTCAGCATCATCTGGGTTCTTGTAAGAAATATGAATTCTCAAGCCTCACCCCAGGCCTACAGAATCAGGAACCCTGGGGGTAGGGCCCAGGAATCTGCATTTTAACAAGTTTTCTGTATCTTAAGCAACTCCTGCCCACCAACCCCGCTGAGATTCTGACGCCTGCTCAAGTTCGAGAACCACTGTAACTTAGAGCATTGGGTCTCCATCTTGGCTGCACACCGGGATCGTGAGAGGAGGCCAGAGACCTCAAAATGTTGATGCCTGGGCCCCAGCCCAGATCTGAGTTACAGCCTGGACACTGGGAATTTTCAAAGCTCCCTATGTGGTTCCAATGTACAGCTGAGGCTGAGAACCACCGGCCTCGAGCCTTATGCATAGCTAGCACTCAAGAAATGGGAGCTGTTCTTATCATTGTTCCCTTTGAGAACGGGTATTCCAGAATAAGCACCTAGGCTTTGGTTCAAATCCTGGCTCTGTCACTAACTAGCACTAAGACTAGTGGTGCATCATTTAAGTTCTCTGGGCCTGGGTTTCTTCATCTCTAAAAATGGCAAGAATAATCCAGACAACCAGGTGCAAGCCAAGGTCAGAGCATCACTCATAGCTGGAGCCCCATACAGGTTTCTTCCCCGCCCTCCCCACCCCTAATCCTACAGCAAAGCAGCAGTTTCATGGAAAATTTCAAACCCAACAGCCACCGCCATTCCAGAAAGGGCTGTGGCCACTTTGTTCTCAGTAGAAAGTGAGGTGAGGGGTTGGGGTGAGGGACTGGGAATAGCGGGACCGGATGTCTGGGGCCGCACCAACTCCCCAGTCTCACTTTGGGGTTCCAGTCTCCTCTCTGCTACTCCTGCCCCAGAGGGACGGCTCACCCAGGCTAGCCTTGTCCTTGGAAAGCTCTTCCGTCCTTTCCCCAATGCTTGGTCCAAAGTAACCTATCCGCAGGAGCCTGTGTCTAGCAGGGAGGTGGTTTATCAGTTCTGGCTTAGAAAAACCACCACCCACTTAAAAATTGCCATGAAGCGCCAGATGCCAGGTTGAATGTTTCCTCACGTGGTCCTACGTGCTAATTTCTGCAAGAACCCAGGACGTAGAGTGATAATGATTAACTTAAAAATGAGGCTCAGAGAAGAGAGTGTCTTGCTCATGGTTATTCGGGAAGGATTCTTTATTTCAAAGTTTCAACATAACCAAAGGAGGGCATCTCTAATGGTGGAAATGCAGGCACCTCAGCAGGCTTTTGGGGCTAGTGTGAGGGCATGGTGGCTTCCTGGCAGCCCTCTGAACAGCAGGATCTGGGGGACCAGGGTTAATGGTGGAGGGAAGAGCCACCATCTGGCCCGCCTTCTCCCCTACTTGGCTCATACTGTCTAGTCCCTATGCTTCTCTTCAATCTCCAATATACCTAAGACCCAGCCAAATGGACTGATTATCACCCTCCCTCAAACACACCCATGACTTCCCATTTTTGTGCCTTTGTGTATACTGTTCCACCTGCTAGAATACCCTCTCTCTTCTATCCACCAGATGAGGAAACTGAGGCTCAGAAAGGTTTATCCAAGGTCACATGAAGGACATTGATTTTAAACAGGGGAATGCAGCTCTTTAAACACAAGACAGTAGCATTTAAATCCTGGAATGCAGCTCTGTCCTTCAAAGTCCAGATCAGGACCCCGCCCCATGACCTTGGTCATGGTCAGCTTTGCCTCCCGGTTATCTCATCATCCCTCTTAGAACACGAGTCTCCCAAGGGCCGGCCTGAGTCTTACCCACTTGTGTCCTCCTCCCAGGGCTGTCCTTCCTGAATTGAACTGGAGGAAAGAAGGTCACCCCCCAGGAGACTCACACTGCCTTAGTAACCCCGGCCAGCGGGAGGACAGCAGTGAGGGTCTGCACCCTCCCCTGTGCGCCTGCCCCTGTGCAGACGCAAGCAGCCCACCAGGCTTCGTGCCCTCGGAGCTCTGGAAATACGGCTGCAAAGCCGGCTGGGGCAGCGTTTATGAATCAGGCATGAAAGAAGGAGGAAAAGGGAAGAAAGCTGCCCTGCCCCCTCAGAAATGCCCCATAAACCAAAACCCATCATAACGGCATCAACTTCTCCCAAACGGAAGGAGACATGGTAATGTCACCCGGCCTTTGACAAAGAAACCTCCCCCCGCCATTTACATTAGGTTCAGACCTGTGTAACAATGTACTGGATTCCGAGTCCACCGGCCCCTCATCGCACTGGGCTCAGCCACAGTTTTGGGACTTCATACCTGCTTTTCCCCACCTGGAATGTTCTAACCCCCTTTCTTAAGCCCAAAGCCTTCCTTGGTTCTCCTCAGCCTTCCATATTTCAGCTAACACCCCATCGGGGAGGCCCTCCCCAATTTCCCTGGTCTGATTCGCCAGAGCACGAAGGCTCACCCCTCTGTCTCGTGCACCCATCACGTCACACTGTAATTGACTAATTAGTTACCCCTCTGGACTGTGAGTCCCCAGGTCCCAGCACAGGGTCAGACACACAGTAGGTGCTCAATTAATGCTTTGGGGATGAATGGATTGTCAAGGGGAGGGGCAGTGGGGGGTGCCAAGAGTGCAGGAGACTGAGGCCTTTTTCAGTGGCTGATCCCCAGGGGGAGGGTTGGAGTGTGCCCACCACCCGGCATTCCAGGTCTCAGAGGGGCTCACCTGAAAGATGGGGTACTTCACGTAGCCGATCTCTATGCAGGTGCTATCATTTGTCGGTTTGCTGGAGAGGAGCGCCTTGAACCTGAACAAGAACACAAAAAGAGAGAGAAAAAAAGACTCAAACACATCCGTAGCTCGCCAGAAACTCAGCTCTCTGATGACAGAAACATGTTATATCTTGTATCCCCCCACTCTGAAGTATAACAATGATACATCCACAGATTTCTTAATTTAACACCCCCCCCAAATGATGCCATAATCCAATTGGAGGTTAAAACTCTAAAGTTAAAAACAGTACAATTATTTCTCATACAGGTGACTGGAAAAGAACGAATGCCTTTTAAAACCCCGTCCATCTTTCAGGGCCCGTCATAAAGACTGCCTCCTTCACGGAGTCCTTCCTGAGCCTGGTCAGGCCGCACGCCCCTCTAGTACCCATGGACTCTCCAAATCCTGTCCTCCCTCCTCCTCCATTCACACATCCTTCGCTCCATGAGGGCAGGGACTTCCGCCGTTTCTGTCTCTGCTGCATCCTCAGACCCGATAGTCTGGACCTGATGCATCGTAGGTATTGAATCAACATCTCCCTTTGGAAGACCTTCTGTCTGGTCAGATACACTTTAGATACACTTTCCTGCCATGGACTAAACTATATGCTCCTTGTGGGTACAGACCCTGTCAAGTGATACTCACACACTGATATTCAATACATTTAGGAATAAACTAAGATGTATCTCTCTTTTTTTAAACTTTCAATTTTGAAATAATTATAGATTCATAGAAGAGTTGCAAAGACAGCAGAGAGAGGTCCTGTATGCCCTTCATCCAGCTTCCCCTAATGTTAACATCCTACACAGCCGTGGTACCTTTGTCAAAACTGAGAAATTAACATTGGTACAACACTGATCTGGTTTTTCCATGGTGTCGTAACCAAGAACTTATGCAAGGGACAGCGTATTTTTCTTGTGGCAGCATAGCAGACATCTGGCGCTTGTATTTCGTTTGGGGGCACTGGAGATGCCAGGATGCTTTTTGGAACCCAGGAGTGCTGGTAATACACATTCAGTAGCAAACTTCCTGCAAGTGGGTTCCCGGTGTCCTGACCTTCTGCTCAGCCCCCGTCGGCTTGCCTCTTCCTCATTTCAGCATCACTTTCTCCTCCGCCCAGCTTCACTGATCCCTGTGCAGGTCCTTGGATCATGTGGTTCTAAGTGGTCAACCCAACCTCAACTCAAATGGAAAGCAGGAGAACGGGCAGTAGGAGAGCCAGCAGGAGGGTGAGCTCCACCACTGTCAACCCCACTGGGAGGGAAAAGTAAGATTCCAGACTTGCGTATTTTGGGTGGCTTAGGCCAAAGTTCCCGGACATCTGGAGAGTAGGCCTTTCAAGGCTGCTGTGTATAAGGTTTCAGGGGTTCACTGCATGAGGGCACCTGGCTGAGGAGCTAAAATCCAGCCCATGCTCTGCACATGAAGCTCTGTGCCTGGTACGTGCTCTCTCTGCCTGGAGGAACGGTGTCTTGTCTGAGTCACACAAAGGGGCTGCTGTTCATGCCAGTGGCTGCCCTGTATTCTTTCTTTTAATTGTACTAAAAAGCACATAACATAAAATTTACCATCTTAACCATTTTTAAGTGTACAGTAATGTTACGTATATTCACATTGTTGTGCAACCAATCTCCAGAACTTACTGTGTGCCCATTAAACAACAACTCCCCATTCCTACCTCCCCCCAGCCCCTGGCAACCACCATTCTACCTTCTGTCTCTGTGAAGTTGACTACTCTAGGTGCCTCATATACATGGAATCATACACTATTTGTCCTTTTGTGACTGGCTCATTTCACTTTGCATAAGGTCCCCAAGGTTCATTCACATTGTAGCATGGGTCAGAATCGCCTTCCTTTTTAAGGCTGAGTAATATACGTATATAGCCCATTTTTTTAATCCATTCATCCACTGATGGACACCTGGGGTGCTTCTGCCTTTTGGCTACTGTGAAAAATGCTGCCATGAACAGAGGTGTACAAATGCTGTGTACTCTTCAATCCTTGACTTTGATAATCGGCCAGTCCAGTGAAGATACCACCAAAATTGAATTTCAGAGAATAGTTATAGCAACAGCCACACTCATAATTCAGCAGCTTTCAAAACTGACAATACATACCTTGGAGAAGCTGTAAATAACAGCACTTTGTGAGCATAAAATGGTCTTCCTTCTACCAGAAAGGTAACATCAGACATTTCTTTATTGTTAAGGAAATGAGGATCTAGAACAGGAAAGGGAAAAAGGGTAGCTTTAGCGGAGAGAAGGGTGAAGTTTGGATTCCTCTTTTGGAAAGTGCCAGTAAGAGCTGACAGGGAAGCCACGGAGATCAAATACTCATTGGTGAGATGGTGACTAAACAAGAGATAGAATCGATCAAGGAACACTCAAGTCACTGAAATGCAGTTTTTCATAGGAAATTTTCATAGCTTATTTGTGATGAAAAGTAGTATTTCCCCATAGAAGACTCACCCAGAGCCTGAGTTCGGAACTTTCAGGTGTGAAAGGTAAACAGCTGCCCCCCTGGCTTCTAAGAATGCAGCCCAC
This sequence comes from Ceratotherium simum simum, assembly GCF_057802395.1. Taxonomy (NCBI): domain Eukaryota; kingdom Metazoa; phylum Chordata; class Mammalia; order Perissodactyla; family Rhinocerotidae; genus Ceratotherium; species Ceratotherium simum. Next base: position 16,780,554 of record NC_141924.1, read on the forward strand.
CCCACCTTCGCTGCTCCTTCTGGGGCTCAACGCCCTCCCTGCCCGGTGGAAGAGGTTTAGAAGAGCCGCCGCCTGCCCACTGTGTCCGGGAGATTAGAAACCCAAGCCTTTCTTTCCCTGGGTCAGCAGCAAATGAGACAGTCCCCTGCCCTCATCTCCAATAATAACCAAGAACGTATAACTAGCACTTGCTGAGCACTTACAAGGTGCCAGGCACCGTGTAAGCTGGCACTTACATCGTGCAAACTCACTCAGTCCTGGGAGATAGGGACCATTGTCAGGTGTGCACTTGAGGAAACTGAGGCACGCAGAAGTTACAGGGACTTGATCAAGCCAGTGACAGGCGGAGAAGCCAGGATTTGAACTCGCACATTCCGATTCGAGGGCCTGCATTGTTAAGCACTAGGATCCTCCGATTTGCCTGTCATTTTAGCCATGTAGACCTGGGCCTGCTGAGGGTGCCAGTGTGTCCTCGGCTCAGCATTCTGTCTTGTTGGGAATATCCCCCAACACCCCCCTGCTCCTACCAGGCTCCACTCGGCTCAGTTCCTAAGCCAGTTCACCCCAGGCAAGAGGGGAAGGTGGCTCCAACCTCTGGTGGGGCTTCCTATTTGGTCACCTGCCCTACAGCTCACTTGAGCTGCAGTGCCCCAGAGTGGACCTTTAGGAGTCTCTAAATTGAAGATGACCGCTCTGGGGTGTCTGCACCCAAGTTCTCCAGTCTGAGGATGCACTGCCTTCCCGGCTCACGTGAAAAAGAGTCTTCCTGCAGAATGCTCCTTGCCCAGTGCCCCTCGTCCCTGTGAACGGCACCACCATCCACCAGTTGCCCACACCAAGGATCTGAAGGCACAGGACACCTTCCTCTCTCGGGCTCACCCAGACCTAGTCCATCACAAGCACTGCCCTTTCTTCCTCCTAAGTGTTCTCGAATCCCCCATTTCTCTCCATCCCCTCTGCCACTGCCCTGGCTAGGGCCCCATCCTCTCCTGTCTGGGGACCTGCAGGAGCCTCTGTTGGTCTCTGCCTCCACTCTCAGCCCCCTCAATCCGATGGTCCACCTCGCCACAGAGTCATCCTTCCTAAGGGCAGATCTGATCATGCCCCTCCTTTGCTATAAAGCTTTCAAGAGCTCCCCAGTGCTCCCTGGATAGAGTCCAAACTTCTTAATGAGGCCCCTTGTGACTGGGCTCCTGCTGTCTTCTCCGGCCCCTCCCTAGTCACACCCCCTGTCTCCCGGCTGGTGTGCTTGAGCCATACGTGGCTGCTTTCAGTTCCCCACAGGTGCTATGGGCTCTCTCACCTCTGGGCCTCTGCACTTGCTGTTCCTTCTACCTAGAACACTCTTCCAACCCCTTCCAAACGTGGCACACCCCTACGTGGTCTTCAAGCTTCAGCGCAGACACCTTCCATCAATAAACGTTGCCTGATTCCCTGCCCTTTCCAGACGGACCGAGCATCCTCCAGCTGTGCTCTCATGGGGCCTGTACTGTGCCTGGTGTAGCCTCATTGCTACAGTGTATCTACTGTCTGTTTGTCTGCTCTCCCTCGGGCCTGCACGCTCTGGGAGGGCGGGACCTTGTCTGTCCTTTTCATACCTTTTCCTCTGTGTCTAGCACAGAAAGGTATAGAGTATAGTAAAAGTGTGGCCTTGGGGTCAGAAATCTCAGCTGCGTGATCTTGAGCAAGTCACTGAACCTCTCTGTGTCTCAGTTTCCCCTTCTGTAAAATGGGGATGGTAATCCCCAGTATACACCTACATCATGGAGTTGTAGTGAGCATTAAATGAAGTATGTGAAGCACTTACCAAAACGGCAGACACATACTACCCCTCAACAGACGTGACCATTATCGTAGAGGCTCAGTTCATGTTTTTTGAACGAATGAAGAATGCCTTGACCCTTGCTTCAGAGTCTTGTTCTAGAGGCTGCCAAGGACATCAGGCCCCTTCTTAGCCTGCAGACCTGCCTGTTGATGACGGGCCCTTCCCCAGGGGTTAAAGGGCTGTCTTGTAATGGGACCCCAGCTGCTTGCTATGGCTGAGTTTAGGCTGTCCTAAACCACGGATGGTGGGCACCAGCCCCCTGGATTCCTGGGGACTGTGACTCCCCAGTTGTTGGGCCTACCCTGATGACTGCACCTGGGACCCCCGGCCTGGCCCCATTGTGCCCAGACCCTGCTGTAACTTGGACCCAGAATTTGCCTTCCTGGCTGATTCTCTTTACTCTGCCCTAGAAGGTGGGATGGCCCCTCAGCCCCTGTGCTGCCCAGACGGTGGTCCTCCTCTCATATTACCATCAGCACATGTGGCTACCTCACCAGTTCCCACTAAAAAAAAGTTTTAATTTAAAACATCTCAAAAAAAGTCAAAATTACCTGTGATCCCAACATCTTTAAATTTTTTTTATTAAAAAAAAAACACAAAAAACTAAAACTATCCAAGTAAAGGGCTGGAAGAGAGCCTACAGGGGAAGGCCTCAGAGTTGCCTAAAACTCACTTCTCTACTTGCTTTAAAGACTGTTGTTGGAGTGACTTTCTCCCTCTTCTCAGCAACCTGCCTCCCTCTGCTCCCTCTCTCACTCTCCTTGTCCTCCTCCAACCAGCTCCCACTCCTGCTTCCCAAGTTGCTAACATCTCCTACCTTTAGCTCTTTTTACCATTCTCTCCCAGACTTCATTGGGAGGGCAAGTATCACAAAAACGCCATGTGATCTCCAGTTTGCCATAGTCTCCACCACTCCCTATTGTTTTACACTGAACCCACTCCCTGCCTGGCCCTACAGAGATGCCAATTCAGGACCCTTGTCATGGATTATTCTTATTTTTCCTTTAAAGCAGGTCCCTAAAGAACCATTATTTGGCACCCTTTAGTGATTCTAGCTTGAAATGCTGCATTGAAGACACAAACACTACATGCTCCCCATTCCATTTATTAATAATTATATTCTGCCCCTTTTCTTTCATACTGTGAGCTTCGAGCCTCTCAGGCCTGCCTTTCTTCTCTTGGTGCTAACCCCTGGAATTCCAATGCTTGGCCTGAAAACCAGCCCTTTTAATTGCTGGTGAAAGAAATCTCAGCAGGTCCAGAAGGAAAATGTTCCCTCATCTCCTAGAGCCACAGGAAAGCAGACTTTACACTGTGTCATTGAAACAGCCCTTGCAAATACTTGCCCTAATAAGGGTGTCTTGTAAGGCCCCTAGATGACAGAGATTATTGCTACATCCTGGGAATGTAGCCTTCAATCTCTAAAGTCTATTAATTTGGTTGGTCTTTACAATTTGTTGCCCTGATAATACCTCTTTTCTATAAGGTAGAAATACTTGTGGTTGTGGTATATCCTGGCTTGCCCACATGAATGAGCATAAAGAAAGACAGACAACCTTTGACACAGCTGCTAAGTTTTTCATTTTAGCAAAAAGTTGGGTCATTTAAATTAACAAGTGATTCACGACAGGAACAAAAATACTTTAAAACAGTTTTATGAATTCAGTCTTTTCACTTATTTAAACTAGCTCACCTGTTTTAAAAGTAGCAGTTTTTACTAAAGAGTAGAATTTTCAGATGCTTCCATTTCTCCTACATTTCCCAGTTCTTTACAGAAAAAGGAAATAGGAAGTAGGAAAGCCCCCAACCTTCATTGGAAAGGAATCCTTTATCTTTAATATTTTATAACTCCCCGGGCAGCAAGGAGACAGGCCCTTGCAAGAGAAGCTCGTGTTTCAGGCTTCACGGCACTGGGTATTTCTTTGTCTTTTTCCCAGGTAGATCAACCAGGCTGCAGTAGCCCCAGGAAGCTCCGAATGAAATCAGTGCCTGATGGAAAGGTTTCCCCTGGAAAATTCCAGAAGCCGGGACTGCAGAATGATGGAATGACGGCTTTGGGCAGACCTGGGTCAAGCTCCACTGCCACCAGAACTGATACTGCAGGTTCTGCAGGGCCTCCCTTTCTCCAGCTGTGACATGGGATGACTCGCAGGGCCTGCCTCCTGGGGTGGCCTGAGGATCACTTGAGATGGTAAGTCAGGTGCCTGGGCGGGGCTGGCTCAGTGCAAGGGTCCAGAAGAACACAAAGTGATTATTGCTACTCTCACGGGATTTCAGAGCATCCAGTCTCCTCGGCTCAGCTGTGTTCCCCTCGTGCGTGCGTGTGTGTGTGTGTGTGTGTGTGTTGGGGGGGCACTTGTTCCCCTCTCCTAGTTCGCTCTAGTGGACTTCCATCAGAGGAACACTGCTGGCCTGTCACTGTCCCCTGCTTGTTCCTCCTCTGGGAGGAAGAGGGACTTCTTAGAGGGGAGACTTGGGGGGACAGCTCAGCCTTCTTTTGGCATCTACCTGCCTGCAGGAAGCACATGGGCTGGGAAGGCCTTCTGCAGTCCACAGTCCGTCACTGTCTGTGACTGCGGGAGAAAGTCGCTCAGTGGGAGGGACGAGGTACTGGTGAGTCTCCTTGTCCACATGCCCAAGGTATATTCTCCAGTTGGTCTCCTTGCCTACATTCCCAAGATATATTCTCCAGTTATCACATCAGAAAGATATCCTGATCTCCACCTGCCTGACTCCCGTGTCTATCTTGTTTGCCCTCTGATACGCCCCACCTTCTTTGATGACACTTGCTTCCCCATCCTCCCCAAGTCACAAAGCAACAGCCACGCAGGGCAGGGCGCAGGAGGCACTCACCCAGGCGCGAGGTCTGTTTCCGTTTGATCTCCGTGAGCTTGGGGATGGGGTAGGGCCCATAGCAGTGAGTGAAGATGACGCACAGCTGCTGGCTGATCACTTCATTCTGCGGGAAAGAAAGAACGGCTCACATTGCTGGGGGCTGCGCGCAGCCTCTCCAAGCTCTTGCGCAGGAGTGTGTCCCCCCAAGCGAGAAGAGCCCACAAACTTATCGCAGTTCCAAGAGAAATTTCCCTGGATGCAGTTTGCCCTAGCAGGCCCTGGATCTGCTTGCTCTGTTAGTCCACTGTCTAGTTGCAGTGGGTTCACTGGTGAAAGCTTAATTTGTAATTAAATCCTTCTCTCTTGCCCTAATCATTTACTATCCACTGGAAGGCAGGTTTTGTAACCCACAGATTGGAAACTCAGTTTTTATCCCAAACACACCTTTATCAATACTCCAAAATTCTGGAGGCAACTATTTATCCTGAAAATAGCAGCAGGAAGCCCTTTGATCCTGTGACTGTGCTCTCCATCACCAAGACACAAATACTCCTGATTCAGCTTTCTTATGAATTTGATTATGGTGTGGAGGCATTTCCGGATCCAGGAGTGCTCAGCTGAATCACTTTCTCCAAAAAAAAAAAAAAAAAGAGGAAGAAACAGTTCTGCAATGCAAAACTACAGCTGCCCCGATTGCTCAGGGATGAAGGAGCCTGATTCTGTTGACATGTTCTTCATGTTTTTGCCTCCCCCTGACGGCCCCTGCTGTTCATTAATCTCCCTCCAAGTCCAGGTGTGCAGGAGGGAAGCCAGGAATCACAGCTTTTGGATGCTTTTTATTGGGGGGAGGGGGTTGAAACTTAGGGCTAAAAAAGGAGAGTTAGACAGAAAGACATTTACAATATATTAAGAAAAGTAGGTTACAACACAGTGTGTACCATGTATTTTTGGAAATAAAACCCTATATATATATTTGGACAGATATGTATAGAAAAAGGTCTGGAAGAATAGAGTAGCTACCTTTGGTGGGATTATAATGTTTTCCCTTTTCTTTTTATCTATATTTCTACAACCAACAAGTGTTGCTTTTGTAATAAAAACAATACACACTATTTCTGATTTTAAAAGAGGGGTTTGGGACCACTCATGATGTCAGCGGTTCAAGCTATTCTTGAATCTACTTCATTATGCTCCCAAAGCAGAAGGATACAGCTCAACACATGAGAAGAAAATCCAACCCTTCTATTAAAGTGGGTGAGACCCCAGAGGGCACCATGTCACCTCAGGGTGATCCACAGAGGTGCCTAAGGGGACACAATCATACTGGATGGAAAAAGGGACTCTGCTTTCAAAGAGGATGCCTTATAACCAAAGGATGTTAAATGCTCCTTTCACTCACAAAGTGACTGCCTGTCTCATGGCTTAATGCAGTGGTACTCAAAGTGTGGTCCCCAGACCAGCGGTGTTAGCATCACCTGGCAGCTTGTGAGAAATGCAAACCCTCAGCTCCCATCTCAGACCTTCTGACTCAGAAACACTGAGCCCAGCAATCTGTCCTTTAACAAGTTTTCTGGTGATTCTGATGCTCCCTCAGGTTTGATGAACCACAGGTACTGAAATTTTGACTTGGGTTTGACCTGGGCTGGAGGCTGTAAATTTGTTTCCTCTGGTCTAAAGCCTTGCCACTCAAATGTGCTCCATCGACCAGCAGCAGCAGTATCGCCTGGGAGCTTGTGAGAAATGCGGACTCTCACCCAGGCCCACTGAATCAGAATCCACATTAACATGCTCTGCAGGTGCAGATTGCCATGTACACTAACGTTTGAGAAGCACTGTGTGTGGCAGGCAGAATTACAGCCCCTAGAAGATTGCACGCCCTAATCTCTGGGACTGTGACTATCATGAGCTACCACGCCCATGAATATGCTACCTTACAGGGCAAAAAGGACTTTGCAGGGATAATTAATGTTACTAAGCAGTTGACCTTAAAAGAGGGAGATTATCTTGGAGGACCCAATGTAATCTCATGAGCCCTTAAAATTAGAGGCAGATGAGGGATTCAGATGGGATGAGGGAGAAGAGGAAGTCAAAGGGACTGGAAGCCTGAGAAGGATTTGATGCGCTGTTGCTGGCTTGAGGACGGAGGGGGCCACCACATGGTGAGCTTGAGAGGGAAAGCAAGCAACAACACCAAGAGAAAAATAGGACCCCCAGCTGACAGCCAGCAAGGATATGGGACCTCAGTCCTACAACCACAAGAAACTGAATTCCACCCATATCTGAGTGAGTTTGCAAGTGGATGCTTCCTCACAGCCTCCAGAAAGGAACACAGCTTGGCTGAACCTTGATTTTGGCCCTGTGAGACCCTAAGCAGAGAGCCCAGCCCAGACACTTAGTCCTGACTTCCAACCCACGGAAACTGTGAGATAATTAATGGGCATTGTCTTCAGCCTCTAAGTTAAGACAATTTGTTACTGCAGCGATAGAACACTTTAATATACCTCTTCTAGAATTTGCCTCAGTTGGACCACATGTTGTCATCCCTGTGACCTCAGAGCCCCAGACACACCGTGGATGCTCAATGAGTACTTGCTGACCATAAAAAAGATGAGTCTGTGACCTGCAAAATGCTCTGTACAGACTGTACAATGAACGGTGCTGGTCTCACTCCTCTGCACTGGGGTTTGTCCTGCGAGCCCTGCTGGTTAGTCAGCCGCCATCTAATCAACTTGGGGTAAAGGAATGAAAATCCATTTCCTGGACTTGGTGGCCCTGAAGAGGGGCCTGAGCTGCCAGTGGACTCTTCTGTGGGGCTATTTTTTTTTTTGGTGCTGGTAGTTGTTTAATTCAATTCAACAGGTACTTATTAAGCATCTAAGAAGTGTCCCGCACTGTGAAAGGAGTGTATCGGGGGCAACAGAAGCAGGCAAGGCAAGGCCCCTCCTCCCCAGGACTCACAGCTTGACCTCGCTGCCTAACACAGTGCCTGTTGTATCACTTGAGTAAGTAAAGATAAGGGCTGGCCAGACCTGTTCCAAATGGACAGTCCTCAGATACTCAAACATTGTCTGGGCGGAGCATAACCGCCCACTCCTAAGTGAGGGCTGCACAGAATGACTCGAATCCAAAGAGTATAATTTGGAAAGGTGGGAAAAGAGTAAGTTTGCGGTGGAGAAACTTGACGAACACAACCTCAGTGGTGATCAAGGTCATCGTCACCACTGATAACCCACATTGACAGCATGTCCCCTCGATGTGATGAGAGTGGCACTTTATCTCTGTGGCCTTCCTCCCTCAAAACCCATAACCCCAATCTAATCATGAGAAAAACATCACATTTTCCACTAGAGGGCATCCTATAAAATATCTGACCAGTACTCCTCAAAATTCTCAAGGTCATCAAAAACAAAGAAAATCTGAGAAACTGTCTCAGCCAAGGGGAGCCTAAAGAGGTAGGGCAACTAAATGCAATGTGGTGTCCTGGATGGGATCCTGGAGCAGAAAAAGAGATTAGATAAGAACTGAGTGAATAGGAATAAAGTATGGGATTTAGCTAACAATAATGTATCGACGTTGGTTCGTTAATTACAACAAATGTACCATACTAACATAAGATGTTAATGGAGAAAGTGGGTGAGGGGTTATATGGGAACTCTCTGTGCTATCTTCTTCATTTTTCTGTAAATATAAAACTTTTCTAAAAAAATAGTCTATTATTAAAAATCTGCCCAATGAGGAAACAGAATAATTATGATGAAAGCATTAGAAGTTCAGGAGAGAAAAGGAAAGATGAGCTGAGGATTAAAGTGGACGTCCACAGTCCCCTGGGCTTGATGCATTCATCCCCTAAAGGTTTCGTGAATAAAAACCCTTCCCCACACACTAAGCTATGCATCCACTTACTCACTAATTCTTTCTTCAAATATTTATTGAGCATCCGTAGTATGAAGTGCCAGGCACTGGCTAGGCCCTGAGCGTCTCCACTGTGTGAAGGATAACGGTGATGCGCCCAACATCAGCACCAAAGACGTTGCCTTTTCCAAGGCTTTCTGGCCACTTGTCTTTCAGGGATCAGAGCCCTAAGAGAAAACTCCCCAGCATGTACTTGAATTCATCTGTGTTTATCTAGGTCCACTCTGTGCACTTCCCTGCATGCTTCCACTAGGCGATGGGATTGTTGGTATAATTCACTCTGGTTACTGAGCACCCAAAATGAATGGGGACTCCAGGAGGGCTCCTCTGAGTGAGAGGGGGTGGCTGTAATTCGTACCAGTTCACAGCTATAGTGCGGTGAGACCCTTTGGGTTAGGTGGTCAGTTTGGGGCAGTGAACTGGGGTATCGCAAGGGTTTGGTTAGCTCTGCACCAAGCCTGAAGACGGCAGAACAGAATTAACCAAGCTTACGCTCTCTCTGTTTTGGAGGTGGGGGCGGGTGGGGTGGTTGTGCTGGGACAGATGTCCGTATTCTCCTCTGGGCAGCACATTTAAGCACAGTGCTTTCAGGTGAAAGGTGCCACAGGCTCAGACCTCAGGGGTAGCAGGCCAGTCTTTGCATGCAGGTTCTGCCCTGGGAGGCCAGGGCAAGCCCAGGGAGGAAGGTGTGTGGGAGGGGCAGGTGGGCAGGTGGGGGTCTGGCCAGGCCTGAGCGCACAGCACCTGGTGAGCGGTTGCTATTGCCATGCCGCTGGGTACCTGCCATTCGGGTGTCTCACGGACAATGCTGGGTGTGCACATGGGGTGAACTCAGGTCCTCGGGACTCAAAACTGTGCAGCCACACAAATGAACTCAAGAGGAGTGAAGCGAAATTCTTAATACTGCCGTTACCAGGAGACTGTCCTGAGATGGACTCCTGTGGATTTCGGGGCTGACACCTTTCTCTCCTCCTCTGATGCCTCACTCCTCTCCTAAAAAGATACTGAAACAGTTTATCTTCTGAAAGGAACGCTAGAATTAATCCCAAAGGTCCTCTATAGGGTGGTTAGGCTGGAGTTCTATGTAGTGATAAAAATACGGACACTGGGGCCAGATGGAGCTGGGTCCCAGGCCTGGCTCCTCACTCACTAGCTCTGGGACCTTAGCAAAGTTACTCAGCTTCTCTGGGCTTCAGTGTTCTCTTCCAAACTGGATTCAAGACACCTGCTTGGTGAGGTTGCTATGAGAGCTAAAAAAGATAATGCATCACAATATACCATTAGGTTGAACCAAAGGAAAGAGCCGATATTTGACCATTTTTTAACCCCTAAAACAGCAATTTCCCATAATTCAAACCAATCCCTATTTTTCTAAATTCCAAAATGTCATAAAATTAATGGCAGCTTCTAGGAAGAGAAAAGAAAGCTCACCATGTTAAACATACACATCCACTTAAGATCCATTTCAAATTGAGAAACTCTAAAAGGTGAAAATAGCTTCATCTTAGAATCAAGGGAATGTGGAATTACTGTTACTTTCTGGAGACACTGGCAGTGAATTCTCTGCCTCAATTTCTATTGTCAACAGCAATTTGTCTCTACAGCTAGGCCCCTCCCTTGTGGAGCCTCTCTCGCCTGGAGCACACCTGGAAAAGAGGTGGGAGGGTTGCCCACCCCCAGAGGGCTTCCAAGAGGTCAGCATAGCCCTGTCTGTCACACGTCCCACTGGAGTTGTGTACAAGATGAAATTGAACACATAATGAACTGAGAGTGCTTTTAAATCTCCACCCATTTATTTTGATATGTACCTTCTATTCATGGCAAGTGATGGGGGCTTTTTATTTATGGTCGTAATATAGTGTTTCCTTTCTAAATACATTTAAGGGAAGGAAAGCTGATTTAAAAAGATATCAAGGGGCTGGCCCGGTGGCAGAGTGCTTAAGTTTGTGTGCTCCACTTCGGCAGCCTGGGGTTCACAGGTTCAGATCCTGGGCACGGACCTATGCACCACTTATCAAGCCATGCTGTGACAGATGTCCCACATATAAAGTAGAGGAAGATGGGCACGGATGTTAGCCCAGGGCCAATCTTCTTCAGCAAAAAAAAAAAAAAAATCAAGTAAGTAATAACCAGTGAAAATATCCTTTAGGAATGAATGGGAATTCTGACATTTTCAGATAAAGGAAAATTACGAGATTTGTTACCAGGAGACCTACCCTACAAGAATGACTGAAGTAGAAAATCCCAATAAATCTACAAAAAAACTCCTAGAATTAATAAATGAGTTCAGCAAGGTTGCAGGATACAAGATAAACATAAAAAAATCAATTGTATTTCTTTATGCCAGCAATGAGCACATGGACAAAAAAATTAAAAATATAATATTTATAGTTGCTCAAAAAATATGAAATACTTGTGTGTAAATCTAACAAAACAGGACTTGTGTGCTGCAAGCTCCACAATATTAATGAAAGCAATTAAAGAGGATCTAAATACATGAAGAGACATACCATGCACATGAACTGAAAGACTAAACATAGTAAAGATGTTCATTCTTCCTGAACTCCTACCAAAATCTCAGCAAGATTTTTTTGGTTGATATAGCAAGTTTATTCTAAAATTTACATGGAAAGACAAAGAACTCATATAGCTAAAATCATTTTGTAAAAGAAGAATAAAATGAGAATAATAAGTCTATCCAATTTCAAGATTTATTTTATAGCTACAGTAATCAAGACTACGTGGTAATGGTGGAAAGACAGACACACAGATCAATGGGACCAAACACAGAACTCAGAAACAGACCCACACAAATATGTGCAACTGACTTGACAAAGTTGCAAAAGTAATTCAATGAAAGAGAGATAACCTTTTCTTTTTTGTGAGGAAGATCAGCCCTGTGCTAACATCTGCCAATTCCCCTCTTTTGTTTTTTTGCTGAGGAAGACTGGCCCTGGGCTAACATCCGTGCCCATCTTCCTCCACTTTATATGGGATGCTGCCACAGCATGGCTTGACAAGCGGTGTGTTGGTGCGTGCCCAGGATCCGAACCGGCGAACCTTGGGTCATTGCAGCGGAGCATGTGCACTTAACTGCTTGTGCCACCGGCCGGCCCCAAGATAACCTTTTCAATAAATGGTGCTGCAGCAATTAAATATTCACTAGCAAAAAAAAAAAGAACATTGACCTAAATCCCAAACTTCATACAAAAATTAACTCAAAATGAATCACAGACTTAAATGTAAAACACGAAACTATAAAACTTCTAGAAAAAAACATAGGAGGAAATATTCATTATTTAGGGCTAAGAGTTCTAATATTCAACACCAAAAGCATAACCTTCATAAAAGGAAAAACTGATACATTAGACTTCCTCAAAATTAAAAGCTTTTGCTCTTTGCAAGACCCTGCTTAGAGGATAAAAAGACAAGTTACAGAGTGGGAGAAAATATTTGCAAACCACATGTCTGACAAAAGACTAGCATCTAGAATATATAAAGAACTCTCAAAATTCAACAGTAAAAAAGCAACCAATTTAATTAGAACACGGGGAAAAGACACAAAGAGACATTTCACTGAAGAGGATATACAGATGGCAAATAAGCACATGAAAAGATGTTCAACATCATTAGCCATTTAGGGAAATGCAAATTAAAACCACTACGAGATATCACTTACACATCTATCAGAATGGCTAAAATAAAAACTAGTGATAACACCGAACAGCCAAGATGTGGAGAAATTGGATCCCTCATACTTTGCTGGTGGGAATGTAAAATGGGGCAGCCACTCTCGAAAACAGTTGAGCAGTTTCTTTAAAAACTAATCATGCAACCACCATACAACCCAGCAGTTGCACTCCTGTGCAATTATCCCAGAGAAATGAAGACTTATAGTCACATCAAAAACCTGTGCAGGAATGTTTGTAACAGTTTTATTTGTAACAGCTTAAAACTGGAAGCAACTCAGATGTCCTTAGATGCGTGTAAACAAACTGTGATACATTCATCCCCCAGAGTACTACTCAGCAATGAAAAGAAACGAACTGTGGATACATGCAACAACCTGGAGGGAGCTTCAGAGAATTACACTGAGAAAATCCAATCCTAAAAAAGTTACATACTGTATGATTCCATTTCAATCACATTCTTGAAATGACAAAATTAGAGAAATGGAGAGCAGATTAGTGGTTTCCAGTGGGTAAGGAGGGGGTGTGGGCAGAAGGGAAGTGGGTTTGGCCGTAAAAGGGCAACATGAGGGATCCACGTGGTGATGGAAATTTTTGCATGTTGACTGTATCACGTCATTATCTTGGTTGTGATGTTTTACTGTAGTTTTGCAAGATATTACCAATGGGGGAAACCGAGTAAAGGGTACACAGTATCTCTCTCTATTTTTTTTTATTATAACTGCATGTGAATCTACAATTACCTCAAAATAAAAAGTTTAATTAAAAACTAAAAAAGTGCACAAACCACAAGAAAAAAAAGAGATCAGTCTCGCCTCTGTCTAAAACCTCCAGTGGTGTTCCATTCTCTGCACATGGAGGGACATCAAACTCTTCGCCATGGACAAAGGCCCTATGCAAACTGATGTTTCTCTCCTACACTTCTTCCTTTGCCCCACTGCTTCTGTCACATTGTCCTTCTTCCTGTTGCCCCAACACACCAACCAGTTCCCACTAACAGCCTTAGCTTAGCATCTGCAATTCCTTCTCTTGGAATGCTCCGGCCCCGACCTCTGCCTGGCTGGAAGCTTTGGCTCACTTGGGTGGTTGTTCAAATGCTACCTCCTCAGGCAGACCTTGCTGAGCATCCTGTCTAAATCAGACCTCGCCTGTCCCACCCCCAGAGACTGTATCATCTTCCAATTTCATTTTTTTCATAGCCTTTATCATGCTCTGACTCTCTTTTGCTGATTTATTTCCTTGCGTACCTTCTGTCTGCCCCTCCCCGGGGACACAGTAAGCTCTAGAAGGATAAAGAACGTGCCTGTCCCATCACCACTGCAGCACCATGAGCACTCATGACTACTGAATGAATAAATGCCCAGAGGAATTATGTGCGGGAGAAATGGGCCAGGAGCTCTCTTTAAACAGGTGTCTTTAAAAAAATACTATATTGTTTGTTCCTGGGGAAATATAGAGACACTGAATTCCTTTGTAGTTAAAACTTAGAAGCAAGAGCAAAAAAAATCTGCAACCAGATTTCAAGTAAGGTCTGAACGTGCAGAAATCAAGGAGGGGAGAAGGCATACGCTTCACTTCACAGGGCAGCTGTATTTCTGTGAGCTGACCATAAAGGGAATTTATCTACTGGAATTCTGCATTCTTATCCACTACTCTGATAAAACCAGATATTCGTTCACACAGAACAGCAGATGCGACTTGAACAGGAATCCTTTAGCGGAGGGAGAAGGAACAAGGCGGGACAGTTGTGTGAGGTAGGGCTATGACTACCCTCCCGTAGGGCACTTTCTGAGGGCAGAGCTTTGCACCACTTTCTCAACTCTCTGAATTTCTCTGCCGCGACCTCTCTCCAGTCTTCTTTTGACCAAGGAATATCACTCATGCTTGGAGAATGCTCGACTTCAACTGCAGCCGTGGGAAATTGATCACCTCTTTCTTTCCTGCTATGGTCAGCGTACATGATGTGTAATACCACATTTCACCAGCAGGGGTTGCCATGGAACCCCTATCAGAGCAGACCCAACTCTTGTGCGTCCTTCCCAGACTGCCTTCTCCCGACAAGGAGCTGTCCCTGCCCCATCATCCCTGGCTGGCTCCCTGGGGCCCTTGATGATCAGTACAGCTGACAGGGAGCAGGCTCTAGTCCACAGCTCCTGACAAAGGCCCCTCCCTTCTTCCCAGCCCCCAGCTGCTGCTGTCAGAGCTGCTGGCTGCCCTTTGGGGGCAGTGGCTGAGTGGGGCACAACGGGCCTGCTGGAGTGCTGGTAATGTTCTATTTTTTCGTCTGGGTGCTGATCACACAGGTAGGTTTACCTTGTGAAAATTCATTAGACTCTACAGTTATGATCTGGGCACTTTTCTGTATGTACGTCATACTTCAAAATAAAGCTTACTTTAAAAATCCACAGATTAGGTTTACTTAATATACAAGATGCCTCAGTAATTTCTGGAATTCTCATTCCTAAAGAGAGGGAAAAAACCCACCAAAACACCAACAACCAATTAGAACACCGAGACCCTAGGAACAGACCTAAGAATGTTTTTCACTAACGTGGTTTCTTAGGTAACTCCAGGTGAAAGCCGTATTTATGTATGTATTTTCAAGCTGGGGGGTGAGGGCTGAGGGGCGGGGAGAGTTTGGTTTTGAAAGGCTTCCAGCAGGTTTCGCTTTCTGTTGAATCGCTGAGGCTCATTACCCTAAGGCCGGCACACCTGCTCCCATTTGAGGTCTCCCTAAGGCCGGCACACCTGCTCCCATTTTCTCGGTAGAGCTTGACATCAAGCACAAATCCAGCCCGCAGGGGGCCCTGAGACTCTGGGCTAAGGACGGGGCGCTAATGAGAACACCTAATGGGACTCGCTCTGGACCTCAGGCCAGGTGCTCTGTGGCTCAGAAAGCAGATGGGCCGTGTTGCTGTTGCTTTCCTGTGGGGCCACCCCAGCTGTCGGAGAAGGCAGCTCCGTGCTGCCCTCTTCAGTCTTGGCGGGCAGCCCATTGGCCTAGCCCAGTGGGGGAACCCACCTGTCCTTTTGGTGCAGAGGCCTATTTCCCCTGAGACTTCACAGGCTCC
Organism: Ceratotherium simum simum; assembly: GCF_057802395.1. Taxonomy (NCBI): domain Eukaryota; kingdom Metazoa; phylum Chordata; class Mammalia; order Perissodactyla; family Rhinocerotidae; genus Ceratotherium; species Ceratotherium simum. Next base: position 16,795,886 of record NC_141924.1, read on the forward strand.
ATTGTCTCAAACTGACCCCAGAGTTCCACAAAGCCTGTTCTGGGGCAAAGAGGTAAGAGGCTGGAGCCAGACCACCTGGGTTCAATCCCAGCTCTGCCCCTTACCAGCTGTGTGACCTTGGGCACATTAGTTACCCGCTCTGTGCCTTGATTTCCCCATCTGTTAAATGGCGATAAGAAGAGTGCCTCCTTCAAAGGTTGCTTGTGAGGATTTAAATGCATTAATCCTTATAACATGCTTAGAATAGTGTCAGGCATATAGTAAACATAAAATATATATTTTAGCTTAAAAAAAATCCTTATTTGTGTCTTGAAATGGTTTATTATAAAAGGGTTCCAAGGTCAAATGAATTTGGGAAACACTTGATAGCCTTCGTAAATTAGGCCCTACAGTAGAGAAAGTGGGGTAACCCAACGTTATCCAGAGGAGAGGAGCTGACATTCAGCCTCTTCACAGGTCGGTATTCACAGCTGGCTGGTGCCTGGGCTGCACTGGGGTGTTAAATATTTTGATATCATCCCTGCCGAGGGGGTCGTTTTGATAGGACACCCTTTGGGAAATACTGGACGTGCCACGTCCCCTGGTGAGGCCATCTTTATGATAGAGAACACTTACAAAGCACTCACTAAGTGGCAGGGACACTCTGACAGGCATTGATTCATTTTACCTTCACAACCAGCCAAAGAGGTTAACAGAGTATTGTCCCCATTTTCAGACGGGGAAACTGAGGCAGAGGGAAGTTAATTAAACTGACTGGGGTCATAAGGCTAGAAGTGGCAGAGCCAGGTTTGAGCCCCTGCATTTGGCTCCAGAGTCCATGCTGTCAACCACTGTGCTGTAATGTCCTTCGTGGCCCAGTGGGAAGTCCTCGGGGTATGTGATGGTTGGGGCACCACCTCCTCAGAGCCTCTCAGGCGGACCGGCCCCCCTTGTGCTTCCCACGGCCACAGTGGTGGGGCATCTGTCATGGCCTCCCCCTGCACTGGGCTCTCCACCCTGATGGCTGGCTGGGGATGGGCACGCCACGGCTGTCCATTCTCCAAGTTCCCCACCAACACACACAATGCCACATGGCTCACCAGCAGGGACTGGATGTCTAATATGGTATTGCCAAACAAACGACCCCACAGAGATGTTTAAGAATTGATCTCACAATAGCTCAAGGGCTGGACTGGTGTTTTGAAGGGGCTGCAGCATTTCCCTGTTGCTGGGAAAGGAGGAATTAGGAGACCCAAGAAGAAGGGGTGAATCTCAAGGGGTCAGCGGTAAACTCATCTGATCCTCTATCCCTGAAAAGCGTTTCCCACAGCCTGGCTTTCCAGAAACCTTGGCAAGGTCTGCACCCCACTGATCTAGGGCGCTGCACCCATCTCCCCCCACTGGATTCCTATCCACGCAGGCCTGCTCTAGTCTCAGCACCTCAGGGACACCCTCCTTGATGTCTCACACCTCTCAGAGCCTGTGCCACCCAACTTAACATTGTTTATGCGCCACCTCAGTGCCCCTGGGGCACATGTCTTGATATTATATCCCCAGCTTTCGTGCAAGTTCCCTGGGTTAGAAGGTATCTTTCTACTTTGTCCCATGTGCCCAAGTGCCTTGGGACATAAAGGTGCTCAGCAAAACAGCTGCCCACAGATGAGTGTGCCAAGAGCTTTAGCCAGCTGGGGTCCCTCCACCACCAGTGGCCGTGACTGCAGCGACCCCACCCGAAGGGCAGGATCCGAGACTAAGGGACCATGGAGATGATGAACCTCCAGCCTTGTTCTCTGCTGATGACCCCAACAGCGTTAAACCCCTCGTACCTTGCTCGCTTTCAAGATCTCAAACATCAAGGGCAGGCCTTGGGTAACGAGCTCCTCTGTGTACTCTTCCTCCTGGATGGTCTTAAACTCCTTTAACAGGCACTGGATGAGAGGCCTGCGGTGTTGCTGGAAGGCGATCCGCAAAGACTCCAGCCACGTGTGCAGGGTCCAGGGGACACCTGGAAGGGGGGAGGGGAGGGCAAGGCAGAAAACAACCAAAGGAGAAGGCGTGTTTTTATCTGGAAGTTGGCTTTCCCCCAGGATATTACCAAATTATGAGACCAAGGGACTGACTTTCAATGAACAGAGCCAGTGTTGGTCTTTTCCCCAAAGACTTGCAGAAGTTGAAATTAAAGGTCATAATTCAATTCCCTTAACTATGCGTGTCCATGTCTGCGTGCTACTCATATTATTAGGGGCTGCATTTTACAACATATAATCATTGTGTAGGATATTGGCGTTATTATGCACACTACTTGTGCTTATTACATCCTCCTGAGTTCTGACTTCATTCGTCTCTATCCTCTCTCTGGGGAGAGAGAAGCTCAGGAGGGAAAGAGTCTTGCCCAGGATTAGACAGCACACCCACGCCCAGAAGAGAGCTTAGAGCAGGGGAAATCCATCAGTGGACCTCACATCTCCTGCTCTGGCTGGGACGGATATTAACATCTGAGTAAGAAGACATGGGAGGAGGCTGCTGCTCCCCTGTGCAAAATGACACTTCCATCTGCAGGCACTTCATCAGGTCTTCCTCCTTTAATAGAAACCTCTCCAGCTGCTGATTGCTGTGATCTGCTTCTCCCCTCTCATGAGGCACAGAGACTGTATCTCACACTGTTTATAGCAAGCAGACCATTCAGAGGCTCGAGCTTCATAATCATGCTAAGCAGGCTCTCAGGGCAAAGGATGAACACCCCACATACTAAACAGCCACCTTGCAAGAGAGGCCCGTTTCCAGAACAGCATCGGGGGGCCCCTCCTCAGGCCCTCACCTGTCTTGACCTGCCACACCCTGTGTTTAAGGCCCATTGCTAGGTCCTGCTGTTCCCATGCGGGGCTAAGGCCACTAGACTAGTGAAGTCTGGGCTAGCCTGTACTCCAGACGCACAGAGATGGCTCTGGGCTAGCTCACTCAAGGAAGAGCCACCCCTAAATTTTCCTGAGAGGGTTTTGCCCCCCGAAGCGCAGTGGGTGGAGCCCTGGTAGGAAGGAGCCCTCTCCTGCTAACTGTTGCCCGGCCGCCACATCATGGATTTGGGTGTCCTAACGCAGCGATTCCCCAACCACTGGGAACCACCTGGGATGATTGTTAAATATAAAGATTTCCAGCCTTTATCCATCCAGACCCTCGACAGCAGAGCCTCTGGGTGTAGGGCCTGGCAATCTGTATTCAGACAAGCTCCCAGGTGATTCAAATTCCTAAATTCCCAGGGTCCAGAGTTCGGGAATCATGGAATGAGGATGTGCGGATGGGTTTTTGGGGCTGGCAGGATGCTGCAGTCAAGGGGGTCAGGGTGGGCGTCCTAGCCTGGAAGTGTTCCAACCAGCAAGTGAGATATTCCCTGGGCCCCTGTGTGTGTATGTGTGTGTGTGTGAGACCTAGAGCCGGGCAGTGGTGCCATGCCCAGCGGCGAAGGGCGCCCAGACTGACCTATGCTCCTGATATCAATTGTGACATCCACGTAGCCATGCTCAGCGCTGTGATACATGGCCTCCCTCAGGGCTCTCAGTTTGGCCTTGCTGTTGCGGCTGGCACACAGGGGGGGCGGGGCTGTCTCCGCCAGGTCAGTCCCCTCGGCCAGAATCTCCTCCAGGGACAGGATATCACTCTTCTCCTTCTCTGGCTGAGCGAGCAGTTTGCGGAACACATTCCTGTCAATCATAAACCCAGAGAGGAAGACACTCAGAGATGCAAGGGCTTCGCCGGGGCAGGGGTGGAGTGGGGCAAGTGGGGAGACTACTCCCTTGGGACAAGGGGATGATAGGACCAACTCCAGGGTGGGGTTCCAGAGACCTGACCATGGGCGCTACGTTTTGGGGATGGAGGAGATGGTGGGGCGTGACTGGCCATTTTTCCTTGAGGACAACTTGCAACTAAATGCTTTCCTCAAATATCTAGAGGGCTCTAGAATGCTGCCCTTTTAACTGCCAGCCTGCACTCCGGCCACAGTGAATTTGCTTTACTCGGGGTTGTGTGTAACAAAATCTGATGGGGTAAATCCAGAAGGAAATGTAGATGGGGTGTAACCAAACTTGAGGGGTCTCATTATTTTTTAAATGGGTTCTTCTCACTCACGGCAGCCGACATGATCTACTCTGACCAACCCCGGCAAAGAGGGAAGGCTCTGTGAGGTGAAAGCTCGTGGGGAAAGGACAAAACAAGCCAGTCTGAGTGGACGTGCACAGCATGAGGTTGGCTCTTAGCAGAAAGCCAGCAGTTAAGGCCGCTCTGGCTGGGCCTGGGGCCTGGACTGCCTCTGGGCCCCACATCCAGAGATGTAGTGGGTCTGGGGTAGGCCTGGGAATCTGCATTTTTAACAAGCACCACTTGGGACCTTGTGGCTCCGGCCCATCCTAGCCTACCTGTGTCCGTGGGCTGCGGCCTGGCTGAAAGAGTTCATATCACCCTGGGGGGTTGTAGAAATTCCATTCCTGTACATGGTTCCTATCAGGGGATCCGCACCACGCTCCAACAGCAAACTAACCAGCTCAAAATTTCCTGCAAGCCCAGAGAAGGGGGTTTTATAAGAGGATAAAGCAAATACACAGTCATAGACACATCAAGAGCCAGGGCGGTGGAGATCCTTGGCCAGGATGAGAATCAGCGACTCTTACCTACGGCAGCTGCGAGCTGGAGGGGCGTTTCGGAGTAGTTCTCCTCGCCGTGCTCCACAGAGCCTTCCACCTTGGCCCCGGCGTCCAGGAGGAGCTGCGGAGGAAGAGTGGCCACTGAGATGTTTAAAGGATGTGCAGTATGAGGAGGCGTCAGAAAAAGTTGGTGGAAATCAGTGTGATGCCAATGTTCCTGCCCTCCCTCTGGGTCAGTGACCATGTGCACGGGGTGAGGGCAACTGCACCTCAGAGGATGAACTGAGAGCCTCTCGTATCTTCTAGAACCTCAGACTACTCAAAGCGTGGCCCACAGACAGCAGCATCAGCATCACCTAGGAGCTTGTTGGAAATGCTGGTTCTCAGGCCCCCCAGACCAACTCAATGAGAGTCTGCATTTTAACAAGATCTCCAGGTGATTTAAATGTACACTGAAGTTTCTAGAAGCATTGAACTAGAAGCTCCTGGCACCACAGTGCTGGAAGACTCCCTTTTGGGGTCGGTTACACAAAGCCTCAGAAAGCATCAGAGTGATCTCTTAGAGCCACAGAATCTCAAGAGTCCCGAAGGACTTTGGGGACCTCCTGGGCCAACCAAGGCAAGCGTCTCTTCTAGAACACCCTGGATGGCTCTGAGGACAGTCTAGCAAATGCTCAGTTTCCTAGCCAGCACGATCAGTTAATAAAGCCACACAGTGCGCTTCCAGGTTTTGCTTCATATCACTCCATTCTGTGCCTTCCCTAAGATATCTGGGCTTCTTAACAACAGAGATTCCGTCCATGCCGGATCTCACAATGAATGTGCTGTCAGCATCACTGATGTAAAATGGGGGGTGGGGAGGTGGGAATCTGCCTTCTGTACTCACTTTCCAGGGCTCCCCGAGGGCACAGCCAGGAGGGGCTGCCTACGTGGCATTCCATGATGCATTCGATGGTGCAGCTGCGGCAGAGGGGCGACCTGACTTCTGTTGGGCCTTGCTTGGCTGCCCGCTGCTCCCCTCCCTGATTTAAAGGCTGGGGATGCCACTGCATGTTAAGGGGTGGCATCTGTGTCCGGCAGGCCACCCTCCGACCCCTTCTTTCTTAGATTCCTGTACTAGGAGTGGACTGGGCATGATGTTCTAGAAGCAGAAGCCAGCTCTCAGCTCTACCTCCTGAAACATGACTTTGGATCTGTCTTTAGGATTCCCATGACCTAGGAAACAACAAAAGATTCCCGTGGAATTCTAACGTTGCCTAGTGGTCCCTGTAACGCTATTTCCTGCTCTGTATAATTCAAAGAGGACTGGACCACATAAAAGGAGGTGAGTTCCTGATGCACCTGAAGCTCAGCACTCACTATGGGGCAGGTGTGGTCATGGACCTGGACGTTGACCTCTTTTTTCTGATGAGGTGAAGACCAAGTTTAAGATCTAGAATGTACTGGATGGCTATTCATTGGACACCAACTTAACAACAGCCAGAAAAGGTGCAGGCAATACACACTTGTATGCCCAAAGGATCTCTAAGGAGGACATCTCTCCATACTCGGGGAGCTGTTTCAGAAGACATACGTGAAGGCCCTACTCTAGACCTCCTGGATCTGACTCTCAAGAAGTGGGATCCAAGCAAGCGTCTTTGGGAACCACTCCCTTGGTGACTTGATGCTTCTCTCCACTGCTTGGAAACTACTAGCCTCTAAGCCAATACTGGGGTCACACCTAAGGGGAGGTTCTAAGGTCTTACACCAGCCAGGTCTTATATTCACGTTCTGACAAGCAAAATGAGCAAATCCGCAAAATCACAGCTCAGGCCCCACCCCCGAGCAACCGGGAACCACTTCGTAGGTTTGCTCTGTGTGTGAGGCTGCATGTGGGTACGTGATAATTTCATATTGGTTAAAGCCAGGCCATATAGATCATTACATATAATATTTTCATTCACGTGATATGAATGTGCTATATTTAATTGCAGTTAACCAATATGAATCTCTTAGGGACTATGCATGCTGGGAGAGGTACAGATTTGCATAATGGAAGAGGTAACACTGAAGGTCAGATGTGGATAGGGAAATACGTTAATACCTGAACTACAGGAATATGTCCATGCAACACAGCAAAAGTCAGAGCCGTCCAATGGCGGGTCTCGGGGTGGACGGATGGATATTTATGAGGAGTACTGACAACCTATAAACAAATTGAAGTTATTTTCAAAATGTGACCTTCACAATACTGACTAGCAAATCTGACCTATCTGTGGCTGTGCACCTGGGCTCGAGATGTACAAAAGGACATCCTGAAGGTGTCTTGGGAGATGTTGGTGATGCGGGGTGGTGACTTTATGTCCTCCATGCATAATAAGGACTCCTTTGCTTCTCATCTGAAAGGAGTTAAATGGATTGCTTCTGACCACCTCTAAGGTGCCTTGGAGAAGCTGTAACGGCGGCTAGAAGGAGCCAGCTCCCCTACCTGTCTCCTCTTTCTGCTATGGGAGGATGGTGGTTCTGAGAGCCACGGGATGTCAGATAGCGTGAGATGCCACTACCATTACATCCACACCCTTAGGGGAAATTCTGATTCGAACTTTCAAGCCACAGAAGACCACCACCCATCTGACGGAGAAATGTCACTCTCCGATCACAGCTCACCCCATGCCATCCTCATTTCATTCTTCTGCTGGCTTCCTGGTTGACAAGGACTGTCATGCTACTCGAAACCTGGGCACAAAACCTTCCCTGGACACACCGTGAATGAGCAATCTGACATGGGTCTTTCGGGACGGGGGCCTCAAAATACCCCAGGCCAGGAGAGAGGCAGCAGGCCAGCTGAAGGTTGGGGTCCTGCAGGATCAGCACCCACACATGGCTTTTCTCCCGAACATTCCTGGGGCCATATAACCACATGCATGCTTCATTCAGAGAAGGTGAGTTCACTAAACACCCACAGGGGGAAGGCCTTGAGCTGGGAGCTGTGGGGTGGGCCAGAGAGGACCAGAGAATCCCGCCAGGACCCAGGCTGAAGAGCCCTTGCAGGTGTCTGCGCAGGGCTTGAGGATTCAGAGCAGGGGTAAAAAAAAAAACCAAAAACCCAAATATTCGAAACTTAATAAGATCCAAAATGGTGGTTCTGGATCCAAAACTGTGTCTATTGCCTGCTTTCCTGAGATGAATATAAAACTCATTAATTAAAATTAAAAAAAAAAAGCATAGTACTAAGACTACAAGGGCATCTAATTTTAAACTAAAAAGGTTTCGCAGGGTGGCTGAGTTACGATTGCAGCATGTCAATCTTCCCAGCTGCTGAGGCTGCCAATAGCCAGCGGCTGGAGAGAGTGAGTCTTAAGACAGCATAGAACATGGTCAAAAAGTGTGATTTCACCTATTACAAGCCTTGGGGGAGTGGAGGGACCATATTAACCAAGTCCCAAACTTCTGCCAGGTACTCTATATTTATTCATTCCAAAAACTCTCTGAGACAGGTGCGATTATTCTCCCATTTTGCAGACGGAGACACCGAGGCTCAGAAAGGTTAAACCACTTGCCCAAGCACAAAAGCAAGTCACTAAGATGCAGCGGTTTCAAAATCTGAACTCAGGTGTCAAATTCTTTGGGGGTGCGCTCTCCACTATACCACACTGCCTCACGGTAGCTTTGCAATCAGCTTTAAGACCTGTGGTTTCAATTCAGCCAAGCGGGTGAGCCAATCAGGATTTGGTGGGGGAGGGTGGAGGATCTGGGGGAGCTACACCTCAGCTCAGGGACGTGGACCAGCATGGCATTAGGCAGAGGGAAAGGGCTGATGGCTCAGGAGAGCTCTCTCTGCCCCGATCCCAGAAGCGATGGATCAGCAGTGAGAATCAGAGACTCAGTACTGCTGAGCCAAGGAAAAGCTGGCGCTCCTTGCAGCTCTGTTGGTTGTTTTGAAATGAAACATACATATAGATAGCACCTTGGAGTTTGGTTGGGCTGGGGCCTCTGGATGGAGGAAATCCATCAGCTGATCTGACCTATTTGCTGGACTGAGCACCCTCAGCCGTTGCTCTTGGGAGAAAAAGCCCCCCCTCTCTTTGCTCGCCTTCCCCTGGGACTGCCAGGCCGAGGGGCCCTGCAGCCCTCTGCACCCTCACCTCCACATTCAGGTCAGCTCCGGCATCCAGCAGCATCTGAACCATCGCCTCGTCCCCTCGGACGCAGGCGTACATCAGGGGGGTCATGCCCTGTGGTGAGTTAAAACCAGAGAACGAAGGTTTACAAGGTGGCTGTGTCACTCAATGACAATAAACGGAAAATCTCACTTGTGTGGAGGAGGCTATGTCTGTACTCAAAATCCAGCATGTAAAAAATAAACATGAGCCCAGTGACTCATAAGGTCATAACCCTCCATGTTTTGGAACCCAAAATGGAGGTACGAATGGAACATAAATTGCCTTTTTTGCATTTATCTTTGCTTAAGCTGGAGGATTTTCATTTGTCTGTTTTAGGGTGCCACAGACCTAAGAATGTTTGCTGAAACAAGTGGCTGATTTCAACTTGCAGCTCTTAGGAACTTTCTGGATTCTGCAATATCAGCCCTAAGCTATCTAATTGGTAAACACTGTTTCCTTGACATTCTCTCGTTCACGATATAACAAGTGTCATCTTTGCTCTGCATAAGCTGTTGGTCAGTGTCAAGGGAAACTGGACGCCTCTGAGCATGGCCCCATCCCTGACAAGTGGTTTGACATGATCATTTACAAGCAAAAGGCAAGAATATTTGGAACGGTTCTCAGGAATTCCACATCTGTCCGTGACTCCTGCTTATTATAAAGGACCACAACCAACAGAAGGAAGGGATGGATTTCTTAATAAACAGTGTTGTGAAGGCAGCTATTTGGGAAAACGTTCGAGAGCCTTATTTCACAGCGTACACCAAATTCATTTCTCGTGTGACTAGAGGTATAGAGAAAAAATTAAAACCATAAAGGACATCTAACAGGTCTCTGGATCTGTTTCTAGGCGTAAAAGTAATGGAAGGAATCACAAAGGAAAATCATTACAGTGTTGAGGACACACAATTGAAAACATTATAAAGCAAATTAAAAGGTAAACAATAAATTGAGACATATTTGTCACATTGTAACAAAGGGTTATATGTTTATATGTAAAGAGCTCTTCTAAATAAAGAAGAAAAACAGTAAAGTGCCAATGAAAAACAGGCAAAAGATTACTAGGGAACACACATATAGTTGGAGGGTGTGTACCAAGAAACAAACTGGGGAAAGTAATTTGAGATTGAGAACCTTAAGGAAGGCTGATGTGCTTCAGCCACTATTTCCACTTTTAAGAATTTCCCTAATGCAATAATCAGAGATTTGAACAAAGACTTGTCCTTGTGTAAGTATATTTAGCTCAGCAATATTGATATAAGTAATGAGAAACAACCTAAAAATCCAACAACAAGGTATGGTTAACTGAATAAAGAATATGACCATCTTATGTAGCCATTAGAAGCACTTTTCTTTTTTTTTTTTTTAGATTTTTATTTATTTATTTTCCCCCCAAAGCCCCAGTAGATAGTTGTATGTCATAGCTGCACATCCTTCTAGTTGCTGTATGTGGGACGCGGCCTCAGCATGGCCGGAGAAGCAGTGCCTCGGTGCGCGCCTGGGATCCGAACCCGGGCCACCAGCAGTGGAGCGCGCGCACTTAACCGCTAAGCCATGGGGCCGGCCCAGAAGCACTTTTTTTTAAAAAAAAGAATATTTAATGATATTGCAAAGTAACTTTAATATAAAATATTGGAAAAAGCAATATATAATAAATTCTTGTTTTTTTAAAATAGTATAAATGTGAGTGCGTGTGTGTATATTAGGGCTCCTTGGTGTTGCTCAAGAAAATTATTAGCTGCTATCCCTTCCCTGGACCTCGCTACATGAGCTGCTCGTGAGAGAAGAGCTCCGTCTGTCCCCTGTGACTTTCTATCTGGGGCTCACATTGAAAGCTGCTGTCTATTTTCTCTGTCTGTGACATCTTCACCAACACGGGGTGTCTTCCTGACTGGTAGACACACGAGCCTCTCCCTGTACCTCCATTTCATGGGTTTAGGGGATGGCTGCCTATCTCTGAGATGCCTCCTAGGGTCTCCCTCAGAATGACTTTTGTGTATCTTAAACATACCCTGAAAGTTTGGTGAAAATCTGCCTGGACTTGTTCTGTGATACAGTAACAGACAGAGAGGCAAAGAACTAAATTTAACCATGCTGGAAAAAGAACTTGAAAGACACATACTAAATATAAATGATAGCTGGGTGATGGCATTATTTCCTTTCTGGAATAGGCCTATTTTTCTCTATTTTCCATTTCAGCTGCAATGATCATGTGCTAAGTCTATAAAGATGAACAAGGATATTTTTATATGATATTTTTAGAACTTAAAAAAAAAAAAAAACACCCTAAGTCACCAGCAGGGGGAGCCTCTGCCCAGTGCCTGCTGTTTCCCTCTTTCCTGCCATGGGGAGGTGCACACGGTTGGCGGGGGTAGGGGTGCCTGTTCAGACACTGGGACCCTGTACCTGTTCACTCATGGTGTTGATCCCATCGGGCCCCAGGAGAGACACCGCCTGCTTCACCAGGTCTGTCCGCCCACAGTTCAGCATCCGGAAACCCAGGTCCTGCTTAAACTTGGCTTCGATGGCCACTGCGTCCAGCTTCCGGGACGCGCAAAAGCAGTCGTCGGCCCTAAGGAAGGGAGAGATGGTCAGGTGGGTGGCTTCCCCAGGGACTGGTTCTGGAAGGCCATAAGAATTGGGAGGCACCAAGGAGATCTGGCATTTGCTTTTCATGTCAATTGCCTGTGCCTAGGGTCCAATTAAAATATGGATGTCTCCTGACTCTCTTTTATAACTGCTGCTGATCTGTCTTGTGTCTCTGTGCTCCCAAAGCATACTGAACTTAGTAATGGCTAGTATTTACTGAATGTTTACTATGGGCTAGGCACTCTACTAAACTTTACATGAATGAATTAGTTTAATCCTCACACAACCCCAAGAGGTATTTTCTTTACCCCTCTTTTGACCATGGGGAACAGACACAGATAAGGGGCCTGCCCAGGGCCACACAGCCAGCAAGCCGGGGAGCTGGGATGTGAGCCAAGGCAGTCTCTGAGAGCTGGCCTGTGCACCTACTGTGCCCCCGGTCCCCCGAACACGGCACACATGCTGCCTCTTTCCTCAACGGACTTCCCCTGCAGGCTGGGGACCTATGAGAGCAGGGACTTGTCTAGTGCGGCTCTGCATCCCCGTGCCAGACAGCGCACAGCATGCAGAGGTGCTGAAAAACGTTAGCTAAACAAACACAGAATGGGTGGATTCTCTACATTCAGAGCAGAAGCAGGGCAGAGAAGGGGCAAGATGAAATGAGAGTGTAGCGGCAAGGGCCATCAGAAAGTTAACCCAGCCAGCTGGGCGCAGCGAGAGTGGGTAGGGAAGGGGTGAGGAGGAGAGTCAACGGATTCAGGAAGGTGATACAAACTCTGCTCGTCAAGGATGTTACCTCCTCCTCACGGTGAACTGATCAATCATTAAATCACTGAGCAGCTGTTTGCGACAAGCTCTGCTCCAGGTGCTGAAGACACGGTGACACATGCCATTGCCCCTGCCCTGGGGGCCCACTGCCCAGAAGGGGAGAGGGCACAGGCACTGGTCATTATAATTCCACGTGGCAAATGCGATGACTGAGGGATCAGAGACATGCACCAAACGGACCCTAGGGGATCCAGCAAGGCTTCCAGGGGGCGGTGACCCCTGAGCTGTGTCTTAAATAAGGAGACAGGAGAAGAGAGGGCAGAAGGACTTCGAGCAGGGCCAGTGGGAGCAAGAACATGGAGATGAGACATGGCAGGCTGTGTAAGGGTAACTCTGGGGTTTTAGTGTCTCTGGGGCATAAACTTCTAGGCAGTGCCAGAGCTGAGGGTGGTGAGGTAGGCAGGGGCCAGATTACAGGGGACCTTTCCCTAATCCTTAAGGCTCTAGACTTTATCCTTAAAAGCCATCGAGGGTTTTTCAGCAGGCAGGAGAGCAATATGGTTGGATGGCCAACTCGAGGAGGGTGGGCCTGAGGAGAGCCAACCCTAGAGGTGGAGACGTGTCAGTGGTAGATAAACTAGCGGAATGGACAGAAGAAGCCACCGCCAGAGGTGAAGTGACGAGGGGCTGAGTGAAGGCGGTGGCTGCTAGGGTGGAGTAGAGCTTGTGGATTCCGTCTTCTCCACCTATAGGTGCCCATTTCTCAGATTATGGCCCCGGCCCCGAGCCTGGTGAACCACACACTTGCGTCAGCTGGAGTCAGCACTGTCCAGACCCCTTCATATTCCTTCCTCTTGCTAATTCACAGGGTGGAAACTGAGGGAAGGAGCCAGGTGTGGAGAATTCCTGGTCCCACTCCTGCCTCTAACTAACACCCTCTGTGGCATAAGGATGGGTTAAGTGTGTGAGGGAACGACCTTCTTTTTTATCCTTGGAGGAAATGAGAGGGGCTACTGTTCCAGCAAGTTTATGGCACTAAGGCTCCTGTTCATCAGTAAGGCTAGGATCTGGGGGAGAGTGCTTGAGGGGTGATTCATAAAGAGAGTCTCGGGAAGTAGGTGGGGTGGCTGTGCGCTCGACACATATCTAATTGGGTTCCTGAGATATCATTCATCTCTGCTGGCAGAGGAGCCTTGGGCAGAAGGCTATCCTGAAACAGGAGCCCAGTGATAGGAGATGCTAGGGCTCTCGATAGGAGACACTAGGGGGTTGCTTTTGGCCACCAGGGGGAGATGATGCAGTGAAGATAGAATCCAGAGGCAAGAAGCTTGGTGTTGATACGGGGTCTGCTCTGCATACAGGCTTCAGGGACTGGGTGTCAGGCCAGGACTCCAAGGGCCTTTTGTATGAGAGCACTGGGAGGAACTAAGAAAGGTACTTAGCGGCCCATAGTTGCCCAGGACCCTGGACTCCAGGATTAAGATCTTTTCATGGCAGATGGGTGAGCCAAGACCACCCGACACTGTTGAAAGACTCTCCAGGGAAGCCTGAGGGCTCCCCAGGTGTTGGGGGAGGACTAAGGACGCTGGGCCTAGCTTTAGACCACGGCATCAGCAACCAAGATGTGAACTTCTAGGGCACAGAACGGGGCTCTGCCATGAGGCCCAGTTCATGGGGCTTTGGACTTGAGAATCCTACAGCTGGGGTTGCCAGATTTAGCAAATAAAAACATTTTAGCACATACTGCATGAATCAGACTTACACTAAAACATTATTTACCGTTTATCTAAAATTGAAATTTAACTTTTAACCGGGAAAAGGGCAGAGCCGCTTGCCATGATCCAACAAGAACACGAAGAGAGACCATGGATCCTGCTAAAGTGTAGACAGCACCTATCGGCAGGGGGAGAGGGAAGACCCTTGGTGCAGCAGCAGGCTTCATCAAAGGGACCAATGTTCCCTAAAAACTGGTTAAGGAATAAGCTTCAGGCCAAATGGAGAGGACAGAGAGAGAAGGGTTAGAGCAACAGGGCAAGGTCCTGGGGTATCCATCACAGAAGCTTCCAGAGAGGGAAGGGTGGGGTCTGCACGTGCTGTACTGAAGAGTCTGGAGCCTTGATTGGGGGTGTGTGTGCAAATCTTGAGAAGTATCAGATTTGACTAATTGTCAGGAAAACCTTTCTTCCAACGGACTACTATCTCATTCTGGTAGAGGCTGTCTTGTGAGATCTAGAGCCTCCTTCTTGGGAGCAAAGATGCTATGAATTGTCATTGTCACTGAATTTGCAATTTCCTCTTTCCTGTCTGTGTCTAAGTCCCTTCTGCTTGATGCTTGATTGACTCTCTCAAATAATCATTTTTTTCTAGAGTCAAGCTAAATTCCATGCGACTGGATAAATGTCACTGAGCACCTACTGTGTGCGGGCACCAAGCAAAGGGGCTGGGAGGAGGAAGACACAGACCCCACCCTGTGTTCACTGAGCCCCCAGACTGGTAAACCAGTAATTCTGAGAACATCAGGAGAAGTGTTTAGCAGCTATAGAGGTCCTTGATTTTAATTAGAAAGAGACAAATGGCAAGAAAATTACTGTAGCTAAGGTGATGATGATGATAATTGTTATTAGAGGAAGCTAACGTTGAGTGAATACTTACTACTGAAATCTAAGCTCTTTCCATGTATTAACTCAGACAACGATCACCACAAGCCCACCGTGTAGGTGATATCAGGAGCGCCATTCCATTCCCCATGGAGAAACTGCCCAAGTCACAGAGCCAGTAAGCGGTGAGCCAGGGTTTGACCCTGGCTATCTGACTCCCCAGCCTGCCCACCTCTCTGTGGGACCTGGCACTTCTGTATCGTGCTGATGTGCCCACATATACCACTGCCTACTTGAGTGCGTCTCTTGGATGTCTCTCAGACCCTCAAATTTGGCATATCCAAAACGGAACTTTTAATAACATGTCCACCCCCCACCCATCAACCATGTCCTCCTGTCATCCCATCTCCATAAATGGCACCACTGTCTACCCAGGTGCTCAGGCCAGAACGTTCTCTTATGCCCATAGCCATTCCATCAGCTGTTGATTTTGCCACCCAAATCCCAAATTCCAAATCCACCTCTCTCCACCCCCACTGCCCATACCCTGGTTCCAAACGCCAGCACCTCTTGCCTAGATTATGGCAGTAGCTGCCTAACTGGTCTTCCTGCTTTCGTTCTTCTCTCCATCCAAACCAGTCTCTTACACAAGGTCAGAGTGAGCTTAAAGTGTAAGTAGGACCATGTTAGCCTCTGCTTAAACCCTTCCAGTGCCTTCCCACGTACTGAGAACAGAATGCAGCTCCTCACATATGGCCTACAGGGCTTTGCAGATGCGGGGCCCTGCCCTGCTCTCCAGCTTGCCTTCCTCCTACACTCTGCGCCAACAACTCTCCTTCTGTCCCTTCAATGGCCAGGGGCTTTCCTGTCCTGAGGACTTTACTCCTGCTATTCCGTCTCGCCGGCATGCCCTTCCCCTGGCTCTTTGCAGGGCTGGCTCCTTCTCACCCCTCAAGTGTGAACTTGAATGTAATGTCCAAAGGAGGGCTTATCTGAGCAGTGTCTCTAAGGGAGGGTATGCCCCTCTCCTGTCTTTACCGCCCCTCCCACCCCCCATCTCCAGGCCAATTTCATCTGTCTCCTTGTTAGCATCTTTCACAGTGGGTGACTATTTTATTTATTGTTTTTGCTTTTTTAAAAGTTTGTATTTTCTGTGAGAATGTCAGCCTTCGGGGGGCAGGACCACCTCTATCTCGTCTGCTGTATCCCCACAGAGCCTGAAGCATACGGCATTAACCCACAGGTGAGCCACGCATGACCCACCATCCACTCTTGAGAGCAGGTCCCAGGAATCACCTGTTTATCAAGAATCCATCGGTCAGGGGTCGGCCCGGTGGTGCAAGCGGTTAAGTGCGCGCGCTCCGCTGCGGCGGCCCGGGGTTCGCTGGTTCGGATCCCGGGCGCGCACCGACGCACTGCTTGGCAAGCCATGCTGTGGCGGCGTCCCATATAAAGTGGAGGAAGATGGGCACAGATGTTAGCCCAGGGCCGTCTTCCTCAGCAAAAAAAGAGGAGGATTGGCGGATGTTAGCACAGGGCTGATCTCCTCACAAAAAAAAAAAAAAAAAAATCCATCGGTCAAACAAAGTTAGTGATGGCTCTGGTTACTGAATTTTACCAGCCAAGGCAGGAAAGCAAACGAAAGCAAGTAAGAAACATTTTCCATAAAAGTCTGTGAAAACATGGCTTTATGTTCAACCTGGTTTGTTAGAAAATTTAATTCTGCCAAAAACTTATTTCCTGTAAACACAACTCAGAGCTCCATTTCCTCTTTCTGGAAAGTCTCTGAAGGATCTGCCACTGAAGACCAACAGGTCCCCCTGGCCTGGACAAACAGCGTGCCCTCCTGAGTGCGAGACTTATTTATGCGAAATCGATTAAGCCGTCCCCTGGGGCTTTGCCAGAAAGTAATCAACTTTGTGGTTTTCCCTTCGATCGGCTTTCAATGATGCCAAAAGAAATCTGATCAATTTAAGTAAGAGGTCAGCTACTCAGGCGGTCAATTTCTCTAGGGCCCCGGCCCCAAGAGACTGGCTCACTGTCTTCTGCTGCTTCAGGAACGTGACTTCAGAAAGACGTTTTCCAGGAGGGCTTCAGGCCTGAGGGCAGCAAGCAATTGTGTGGCTTCTTCTCCCCTGGGAAGCTGGCGGGAGCAAGGCAGGATGTTGATGCATTCTGCTGATCTCTTGATGCACTCCCAGGACAAATGTAAGCTGGTGAGGCCTTAGACACACTTTATTTATTTATTAATTTTTTAATTTTTAAAGTTAGCGTAGACTAGCAGACCTGGCTCTGCTATTTAGCTGCTGTGTAATCTTAAGGGAACTTACTTAACCCCCTTGTCATTCAGCTTTCTCATCTGTAAAATGAGTTTAGGAATAACACCTTCTCATAGGATTTTGGGTGCAGATTAAATGAGATAATCCAGGTACAGTGCTTAGAAGAATAGAGAGTTTAGCACACGGGTCTCATTAAATGTTCGCGATCTCATATCATAAGCATTATTATAAATCACAGAGCAAGGTGCAGATGGTTTGGAGAGAATATACTTTGGAAGAAGCAAATAGAGGCATAGAAACTAAAGAACATTATAGTCATGCACTGCATCACGATGTTTCGGTCAGTGATGGACCATATGCACGACAGGTCCTGCAAGGTGAGTACCATATAGCCTAGGTGTGTGGTAGGCTACACCATCTAGGTGTGTGTAAGTACACTCTATGATGTTCACACAACCATGAAATTGACTAATGATGCATTTCTTAGAACGTGTCCCTGTCGTTCAGTGACACGACTGTATAGTAAAAGAGCTTCTTAAGGTCTCAAATTAGACACCATATCTAACAAATTCCACCAGAATAAAGGCGGTCCTTGTCCCAGTGGGGAAACCCTGGCCCCTAGAAAGGCTTCCATCCCTCCCTATCCAGCATGGTTTTGCAAGCAAACTGTAAGTGATGACGGAGGCTGGGGAGGAGGGGGAACGGAGTCACGCTTGATGAAAGTTTCTGGAAGAGTTCTAAAGCAGGAAAAGGCAGGGCCTCTCACGGTGCTCCCAGCCCCTCTTTCCTCCTCCACCCCCAGGACCAATCCTGACCCCACAGGTGCTGGAAGGTAACAGGCAGCTCCCAGGTTCCCTGAGCTCTGACTCCAGTGTAACTCAGGGGAGCCCATCCCCAAGGGTGTGGGCTCGGATGCCAGACGGCCTGGGCTCATCACTTGACTCTGCCCTCACTACTGGTCATGCTGTGCGACTAACCCTGCACAGGTTACTTAATCTCATTTACTTTTCTCACGTGTGAAATGGGGACATTAACATTACTCTACACGTTTTACTTAGAGAGCACTTACCACGTACCAGGCCTATTATAAGCTTTTTAAAAATATTAACTTTAATTCTCACAATAACCCCATGACGAAGGCATTATTATTATCAACCTATATTACACATAAGGAAAAATGGGGCACAGAGAGGTTAATTAACTTGCTCATTGTCACACAGCTAATAAGGAGGAGTCAGGATTTGAACTCAGGCAGTCTGGCTCTGGAGTCTGTCCCACTAACCGCTCTGTACAACCCAGTTCTTAGTGACGTGCGGGCAATCACTGGGTTTCCAAGGAGACTCCTCACGTCTGACTCTGGGATCTGTACCCTGAAAAGGCCCAAACAGCCCTCACAACCATGATCTTCCTCATCAGTAATAAAAAAGCCACCCTTTACTGCATGATCTTTATGTGCCAGGCACCGTGCTAAGTGCTCAGTTCCCACCACTTCAACTGGTCCTCTCCTTGAAGGAGCTGTTGTTGTTATTATCATTATTCCCACTCTATTGGCAAAGAAAGTGAAGCTCAGGTCTGAGTGTCTGACACCAAAGCCTGTGCCCCATGGAGCAGGCAGATCCTATCGCCCGAGACCCGAGCTCACAGCCCCGCTTGGCTTCCTACCTGCTACCTTGGACAGGGAACTTCACCTCTCCAAGCCTGTTTCCCCATCTGCGAAACAGGGATGACAGTACTTACTGTCTGTATCTGAGATGACGATTAGAGAGAACACTTTACCACCACTCAGCACAGCATGTGACAATAATTGCCCAATACATGCAGTGCACACTTATTACTATACTCTTACAGTTAATTGCAGGTCCTCTTTCCAGGAATTTAATCAGGACACCTGGAAGTGCCCCCACCGCCACCCTCTAACCACACAACCCTCCAGTCCCAGGAAAGGTCTTTCCTTGCCCCTAAGGCCCTTCCCAGTGGGCCTGGAGCCCGGCACCTCTGAGCGCAGCCCTCCCGCAGCCTCTCGTTGCTCCCGTGGCTTCTCGCTTCCCCTTCCATACATTTCTGTCCTTCATCTGGGTCTCAACAGCAGGCTGGCAGCCTGGGGCAGAGCAACTTCCAAGGCCCCTCTCTGAGGCAGCAGCCTGGGGTCAGCCTGGGGGGCCGAGTGAGGGGAGGGGCGGCTTTGCCCTGCTCACATGGAAGATGCCCGCGCCCACCATCGCAGGATGTGGGCTGAGGTGTTTAGCAGCTGTGGGGACGACTAAGAGAGGACGCAGCCCCCTCTGCTGCCTGGGGCCCCAGGACCCATGATGTGGTTCACAGGATGGCTCCCAAGGCCAGCGGTCAGATTTGTTGCCTTGGGACAGAGTAAAGATGTTAACAATAATCGGAGAAATAGTAAAGATTTCCGGTTTCCCTAACACAGTATAGTTAATCTAATAATAATAATAATGACATTTACAGATAGCTTTCCACATGCTAAACATTTCACATGTAATAGCTCTTCTCATCCTCAAAATAACTCCATGGACTGGGCACTGTCTCTTCATTTTACAGATGAAACACCGGAGGCACGGAGGTTATGCCACTCGCCCAAGGTCACACAGCTCGCAGGAGAGAGAGCTGGCATTCACCCCGGGGGTCTGACTCCGGAGTCCATGCTCGCATCTTGCTTAACCCCTCACAGGAACACGACAGGCAGGTTTCCATATCCCCATCTTACAGATGAGCAAACAGAGACTGAGAGGAGTGAAGCCCTAAAGCCACCTGGCTCCTTCTCCCTCCCTGTCAGCCCAGACAGTCACATCTCAAAGTAGGGCTTAAGCAAGACGTGGGTCTGTGTGTGAGTTCCCACACTCTGTCCCAGCCCTATTCCACAGAATCCAACATTATCGCAGGCCTCCTGTGTGCCACACACCGGGGCACAGAGAAGCCACCAGGGTGAGATTTCTGCCCCAGAGAAGCTTGGAGGCTGAGGGACGTGCCATGACCCAGTCATCCCCATAGACAGTTCACTGAGTGCCAGCCTCAGGCCAGGCCCCAGGTCAGGGGCTGGGGCCCAGCAGCCAGTGAGCAGACCTGGGCCCCACCCTCCTAGGCTGTCTCGGAGAAGGATATTAAGCAAGTTGTTTGGCCACACAGGTGACTACATAATTGAAAAATGAAGGTGCCTAGGGGAGAAAAACGAGAGTACAATACTAACTCAGGATAGTACTTGAGGATCAAGTTGCCAGCCTTTCATATTTCTCTGCGGGGACATCAGAGATGCAGGACCTCCAGGAGCAGACAACAATGCTGATCTCATTTATCCGGATACTCAGAAACTCACTGAAGGGTAGCAGGAAAAACTACAGATGTTGAGATTTATGCCAACACAGCCCATTGGCAGTCAACACCCCCACTACCTCTTCAGGAGCTCAGGATAACACTGTGTTGGCTGTGAAACAACACCTAAACCAGGGATGGAAAACAGGGTTCATCTCCACCAAACTCTGATTCATTGGTATGGCTGATTGGAGTATCATGTTAAGGAGGATTCTGAGGCCATGTCTAGACTTACCCAGGAAGTAGGAACCTTATAGAACAGTTCTGACAGCAACTGGTAAGGCAGGAATAGGGTTAGTGGTTTTAAGTCATGGTTGTACCACTCATTAGCTGTGTGACCTTGGATAAATCACATTTCCTCTGACAGCCTCAGTTTTTATCTGTAAAATGGGGGTGTTGGGCTAGTCAAGCTCTTAGGTGCTTCCACGCATGGACATTCTCTGAGTTTATCATGTGTTTTCTGGTGCTCATGCACCATTCCTTACTGTGCAATAGCTTTTCTCCCTTTCTCCATCCCAACATTCTAGCTTCTCTGTTTTTGCTCTTATTTCATGCAAACACTTACTACTGTGGCCAAGAGGATCACCTGGGAACGAAACGGTGGCAACGAGTGCTAACTGTCCCTCAGCATCCATTCTCCCCTTCTTCCTTGTAGTAATACCGAATCGCCTGCCCTCACTGAGTTTTGGCTTGGGCACAGGGCTGTCCAGCTAGAGGTCACATTTCCCCTTGTGGCTAGCTATAGCCATGTGACTAAGTTCTCACCAACAAAACACGAGCAGAGGTGTTGCAGAAATTTCTGTGTCCTGTAGTGTGCCGGAGCCAGCTCACACTGGGTGTGAAAGCCGATTGTGCACATCTTCCTCACTCTGTGTTCAGTGACATTTCACTGCTAGCTTGAAATCTGCCACAGTGGGAGTATTTACACCACGGAAACTGGCAAACACTACAAAGCATGGCTCCTGCTGCCCTCTTGGGACAGACGGTTGTTAAACACTTACGAGCACACCACTCTCTACGTCACTTGCTTAAAAGGAAGCTCCTAGCCCTGGGCTTCCCTATTTCCCCCTCCCCAGCTGATAAGCAGACTTGCCAGTCCTGGCTCTAACCATGCAGGAGAGCCCAATGCTTTGCGGCAGGGTTGGTAAACTTTTTCTTAACGTGTGAGACAGGCACTATTTTAGGCTTGTAGGCTAGATGATCTCTGCTGTAACTACTCAAGTCAGCTCTTGGGGCTTGAGAATAGCCATAGACAGTATGTAAACAAACAGGTGTGGCTGTGTTCCAATAAAACTTTATTTAAAAAAGTAAGAAGCTGACTCATGGGCTATAGTTTGCTGACCCCTGCTCTAAAGGAACTGCAGAGCAACAAGACGGAAGGAAGTTGGGTCTTCAAAAGATCTTGTGGAGCAGAGTTGCCCCATCTGCCCACACTGGCTGATCTTTTACATGAAGGAGAAATAAATGTCTTAGTTAAGCCATTGTACTCTGGAGTTACTCTGTTGTCATTTATCCAACCAATACAGGAACTAAGAAAATAACTGTCCCTATAGCTACTCTCCTAAGAAGTCAGAATGGAAACACGCCTTTACCGGAATTTAAAGGGCCAGATCTGGCTGCTTTCTCCAATGTCCTAATTCCTGTGGCTCTAGATAAGAATACTAGAGTCTGCGGGTCCAGGCACAAAGTATCTAGGAAAGTAGGTTTCTGGGTTTTGTGTACAAGAGTCTACAGGGACAAAAGCAAGCCAATGTTGCCCTGAGTATGCCTGTGTTACACCAGTCAGGCTGCCTGGGGGGACCCCGAGAGACACATAAGGGCTGTGGGCGCATCCTGCTATGCCCAGCTCTAGTTTCCCAGTTTACTGGGCACCTGGATGAGGTCAGCCTGTGGGGAAACAAGGCCAAGAATTTGTAGGTTTACACTTTTCTTTAAAAGCAGCCCAGTGCGGCTCATAGAGCCACAAAGAAAGCCACATTCTGTTCTGGCTGTAAGGCACAGGCGGTCTGCCTGGAAGAGAACGTCAGGAAGGAGGAGAGTACCGGGCCCAGGTGCACAGGGACAAACTCTAGGCCGGCGCAGTCCTAAGACTCATGCTGCCGACATGGGGTTTGAAAACTTTTATGTGGGGCACACACATGCCCAGTTCTCCCTGCTGTCTTACATCCAGCTGGGTCCACTCATCTGTGTTCCCTGCCTGGCCCCGGGGCCTCTGAGTTTGGACTTTGGACTAGAGAAGGGTGAAATGTGGTAAGGTCTAGTATCATAGATGGACATTAAGGAACTACTATTTTAAGAAATCTTCAGGGGCCGGCCCGGTGGCTTAGCGGTTGAGTGTGCGCGCTCTGCTACTGGCGGTCCGGGTTTCGATCCCGGGCGCGCACTGACACACGGCTTCTCCGGCCATGCTGAGGCCGCATCCCACGTACAGCAACTAGAAGGATGTGCAACTATGACATACAACTATCTACTGGGGCTTTGGGGAAAAAAAGGAGGAGGATTGGCAATAGATGTCAGCTCAGAGCCGGTCTTCCTCAGCAAAAAGAGGAGGATTAGCATGGATGTTAGCTCAGGGCTGATCTTCCTCACACACACACAAAAAATAAATAAATAAAACTGTTTGGGAAAAAAAAGAAATCTTCATTAATTCATTCTGATCACCTATTATATTTCAATTAGTGTGCAAGGTACTCTGCGTGCTGCCATATCAAAATATTTTATTGCCTCCCAAATAATAATAATAGCATTTTATTATTAATAATATATCACATATATATATTTTATAAAATAATAATATAAAAATATAAATATAAAATAATAATAATATAAAATATATTATTATTTAAAATAATAATAACATATAAATAACATAAATAATATAGCATTTATTGTGTGCCAGGAACTATATATTTATACACACACATACACTTATATACTCATTCACATATATGATCTTACCTAATCCTTATTTATTTTGTCTTTTTTTTGCTGAGGAAGATTTTCCCTGAGCTAACATCTGTTGCCAATCTTCCTCTTTTTGCTTGAGGAAGATTTGCCTTGAGGTAACATCTGTGCCAGTCTTCATCTACTTTGTATGTGGGTCGCCAACCACAGCACGGCCGCTGACGAGTGGTGTAGGTCTGTGCCCGGGAACCAAACCTAGGCCACCAAAGTAGAGCACGCTGAACTCAACCACTAGGCCATGGGGCCGGCCCCCTATCTAACCCTTATTTTAACACTATAAAATTTATCTTCATCTTTCAAAAGAGGAAAGTGCAGCACAGAGCAGCTAAGAAATTCACCCCAGCTCACAGAGCCAGCAAGTGGGATAACTGAGATTTGAACCACGCAGGCTGTTCCTGGAGCCCTGTTCTTACTGCCTCACTTGATGGCCTCTCTGTGCCACCAAAGGCCTTCTAGGTTTGCTTAGATTCTGTTCAAATGCTGCCTGGGTCACTGCTAGATGCCAGGTACTGGGCTGGGTGCCAAAGAAATAAAAATTCCCAACCATGGGCTTCAAATTCAAGGCCCTCTTGTAATTGCCCTTCTAGAAAGTTCCTCATCTCTCAACCACTTCTTCTTTCTCACCGTTCCAGCCAGCAAGGCCTGCTCCATACACATATTTCCTGACCGCTTTCTAGCCTGCATGCATGGTGTACCCCTCACTTCAAATCCCCCCGCCCTGCCCCCCATATCCTGCTTTCCTTCAGGTCATATTCTAGAGACAAGTCCAATATAACAGCTTCTGACTTGCAGAACCCCTGAACGTCAGTGCTGAAAGAGAGCACTCAGCTCAACTCCTTACCTTCTTAAGATCAGGAAACTGGAGGCCTGAGAAAGGTTAACTGATTTGTAGGGGTCACAGATATATTTGGGAGCAGAATCGTGTCTTCCTCTAAGGTCATTTAGCAGGTCTCTCTCTGGATACCTTCGGGTTCGGGTTGGGCAGTGATTCTCACCGGAGGTGATTCTGTCACCCAGGGGACATTTGGCAATGTCTGGAGACAGCTTTGGTTGCACAACTAGGGAGGTGCTACTGGCGTCTGGTAGGTAGAGGCCGGGGATGCTGCTAAACATCCTACAATGCCCAGGACAGCCCTCACAACAAAGAATTATCCAGCCCAAAGTGTCAACAGTGCTGAGGTTGAGAAACACTGCTGGCAGGTAATAAAATTTTTTTGCATTGTCTCATATATCAAGCACTTCCCATTTCCAGGATTCTGTAAGTGTGACAATAAAATGGTGCCTTCAGAAATGAATCGTGAAATGGCAAATCAGAGGATGACGGGCCTGACTTGGATAGCAGCCCCTGGACCCCCTCCTCAACACGCTTTCCCAAGAAAGCCAAATTCCCTTTCATAGGCTTCAAGTCCCCCAGCTCAGGAGTTTTTCCTTTTCTTTTGGGTAGCAAAACGATGAATAAATTGAGACTGTTTTGTGCTGAAGTAAGTCACACCAAGATCTCCATGTACTTTCTAAGAAAAAAAAAATTATATCATTGCAGCAAATGGAACATGAATGGCTGCAAAGTTCCTAGGAGAAATCTTTGTCCAAAAATTGTGCCCACCTGCTGTTTAATGCTGCTACTAAAATACAGAAAAGAGCCAGCTCATTAAACTGCCTCAGATAAGGTAAAGAAAGTGTGACATCCTTCTCCCAGCCAATCTTTTCTGCCTTGTGAGAGATATCAAGGGGCTTGGAACATTTTTCCTCCTTAGAAGTAGATGTTAGTGGCAAAATACACTGTGTTTGCTTCCCCCCCAAATAAAAATTCTGGGTTTGTTCAAATATGTGAAAAAAGATTTCTCTCGAAAGGGTTACAAACACCCAGGAGAATGAAACTAGCGTGCTCATGTCTGAATGTGTTATATGTTATTTTCAGTAAAAAATCATGAAGCAGCATTACCTATCTCTTGCTTTGGCAACATGGCTTATTTTAAAAGAGGTGAAAATAAGGCCTACCCTTAGAGAAAGGAGTCACCCCTGATTTTGACAAGACCTTAATGTATCCCTTTTTGGCAGAGACTGGTTGTTGTCCTCCAGAGTCCTTTGTTTCCTTCATATATTGTTGTAGGACCTGAATTTTCAGCTGGGTACATGGCTGCCGAGATAAAGACTACATTTCCCAGGTTCCCTTGCAGTTAGATATAGCCACATGACTAAGTGCTGAACAATAAGGAGTGAGAGGAAGTGACGCATGCAATCTCCGAGGCATGCCCTATCCTTCTACTTTCCCTCTTCCCACTAGATAGATGTAGTCCTGGTGAGTGGGGTCATGCAGAGGAAGGTATCACCTAAGGGAGGGCAGAGCAACAAGAGGGAAGGTGTCTGGGTCTCTGACCTGGAGTTGCCATAACAGCCCAGGACTGCTTATGCCTAGATTGTTACATGAGGGAGAATTTTAAACTCTTATCTTATCCAAACCACAGGTATCTTCATGTCTGTTACAGCTAATGAATCTACATCCTAGTTAATCCATTCCACAAATGGTTTTTAAATTCAGTGTCAATTCAGTGAAGTACACAGGAAGCACTAAGTATACGCTGGCTATTGTGCTAGGTGCTGGAGATTCAAAGATGAAAGTATACACACCATCCTCCAAGGAATTCTAGAAAGAACTGACTGTCTTCTATACAACAATTTTCACAAATAAACACACCAATTCCTGAGGTGTAAGGGCAAAGTTCAACTGTTACAATTCCCAAATTCTCCTGAATTTGACATTTCTCATCCCTATGCATGCTTTGTACTTTTTATGTGTACTTAAGTATACTTTTATGAATTCTTAATAATACACAGACTGCTTTGCATGTTGGTAAACTTTGTGTAAATCTTAGCATACTATACAAATCCTGCCTTGACTTGCTTTTTTTTTTTGCACAATATTGTTTCTGGGATTTAGCTATGCAATAACATGTAGATCTAGTTCATTTATTTTCATTGCTACTTGGTATTCCATTGAATGAACATATGATCACTTTTTCATCCATTCTCCTGTAGACAGACAACTTGTTTCTTTTCTTTTTCTTTGTTTTGCTATTATAAACACTGCATCTATGAACATCTTTGTACATGTCTCTTTATTTCCATATGGGAGAGTTTAGGGTATAGACCTAACAGTAGAATTATATGTTTTCAAGTTTACTTGAAAGTGGATTCAGAGTGCCCTACAGTGGTATTTAAGAGTTCTCACTATTCTATATCTTTGTTCAAATCTGATAGCATCAGACTTTAATTTTTTGCCGATCTGAGGGGTATGAAATGCATACCTGGGTGTGGTTTTGACTGCATTTCCAGGATTACTGGTGAGGTTGAGCCCTCTTCATACACCGCCTGGCCATTTGGTAGGATATTTCTACGTTAAGTCTTCACAGGGATCTCTGGCACTGGACAATGTTGACAACGCTAGATTGACATAGGAGGCTGCTGTGCATCCGAATTCCTAAGAGGAACTAAGGCTGGAGGCTGAGTCTTTCAAGATGTGGCCTCATTCAAAACTTACTTTCCATTTCCCAGTGTTGACTCTGTGATTGGAGCCACCTTTTTAATAGAGAGAACTTGGGCCTTGGAGTGAGACAACCCTGGTTTAAATCCAAGATGGGGCACGTTCTACATGTGTCTACGGGCAGGTTCCCTAACCCCCCAGAGCCCCGGTTTTCTCAGGTGTGAAGAGGAAAATACAGCCTCTTCATAGGGTTGGGGGAGAACTGAATGGAACAGAGTGTGAGAAGCCCCCAGGACAGTGCTGGCCCACACAGGTTCTCCATTATTAGTTCCCTCTATCATCTTGTAAGATACAGGAGAGGGCATGAGCTTAAGCCCCATTTATGTCCTTCACCCCTTGCATGCCTCAGTTTCCCTCATAGGCAAAAGTGTCATTACCACTTGCACATTGAACTTCAGACCACAAGACTGAATAACCTTCAGACCTAGAAAGGACTTTGGAGATCATCTAGTCTGGTGGTTCTTAACCTCTCGTAAGGTGATTTAACGAACAGATGAAAGGTGAGTTCACTTTGGAAAATGGCACATACACACAGAACGTTGTGATGACTACAAACATTTTGAAGGATGGGACCCGCTCCTTCATTGTTGCCCTAAGCATCCCCGTCATGGTTTTGTATGAAGTACTCTCTACCAAGTATACAACTTTGTAGTAAGTACTGGTTGCCTGAATAATTGCTAAGGGAAGATAATGTTCCTGTGTAACTAATATTTTAAACTCAAGTTTGGGAGGTTTGCTGGCAGATAAGTAAATGAGCGCCTTGGGCAGAAATGTAACAGACTCAAGAGTGAGCCAAAAAAAAGAAAAAAAAATCCCTGAAGCCAATCCCATACGGCAAACTACATACCCTCAGACTGCCAGCCTGGATGGGAAGCCCCGACTCGGAAGCGAGCCCCAAATGCCACTTCAGATGCGGTTTGGTGTTGCTGTAAGCATCAAATGTGCTTCTGTTTTGCTCTTAACACTTTGGAAGCTCAGAACAAATTCCGAGTGTTGGCAAACTGTCTGTCGCCTGCAATCTGGTTGCTGCCCACGCCAGGCTGTTGAAACCTCTGCTGTAGAGGGTGCTGATGGTTCGCTCACGGCCAAGCCTGGCGGCCTCCTTTGGTCTGCATCTTCTCCATCGCCATGTAGCCTTGGACTCTGGTGGCTCCTCTCCATCTTGGTATCCTTGGTGTCTGCTACCTCACTTTCTTCGGGCTTTTTTCTGACCTTGGACCACTCTTCCTTCATCTCATGGTGACCGCTCTTCATCAGTCCCTTCCCTGGGCAATCTCATCCACACCCATGACTTCAATGCCAGCATCTCCCCCAAAGGCTTCTTAAGTTAAGACCTCTCTTCTGAGTTCTACACCTGAATATCACCTGCCTACAATGTCTCCATGTTGAAGCCTTTTTGCCTCTGAATTAGGAAAAGTCTTAGTCTCTTCACTTATAGTATCACCAACACAAAGCCCTTTGCATTATCCATTCATTCAATGAATATTTATTGGGTCCCAACTATGTGCCAGGCTCTGTTGTAGGCCCTATGATCAAGGTAACTGATTTCTGCCCCAGCCCTAAAGAGAGAAGGAAGCCAACTGTCTGAGATAAAGTCTATGCTGTGACCCTTTCTTCTGGAATATTCTATGACCCCTATCCTCTGCTCACTTGGGACAAGGCCCTGCCAATCAGGGGCCATATCTGCTGTCTACATATGTCCTCCTTCCCCTCTGGTCTCTCCTTTCACTAGTGACCCTATTTCAGGTTGCAAATGCAGCTGGTGATGGACATTTGATTGCTCTGGACATGGTTCAGTACTCCAGCCAATGACGGCCTTCAAAATCTCACACTTCAGAGAAAACATAAAACTTGAGTCGCCCAGGGGAACTCTAGAGTCACTGGGGTGGGGACAGTGGCCCCCAAGCCAGTTATCCCCGGTTGATTCTCTTCCTGCACCCCAGGGACTGACTCACCAGCCGTGGCAGAAGGGCCAGGACATGCCAGACCTTAGCCTGGGCTACAAACCACATCCCCGATGGTGTGCCACCACATATCTTCAAGATATTCATTTCCCTTCTCTCTCAGAGGAAATGAGGCTCTGGTTTTAGGCAACCAGGGGCTGACTTTCTTGGTCCAGAGAGGGGGAATAAGATAACAGCTGATATTTAGTGTGCATTTACTGTGACACAGTGTGCTACATGGTTTACATGCACATGGTGCTAAATGGTTTATATATATTATTCTACTTAATCATCCCCACAACCTTATGAGGTGGGCATATTAGTGTCCCCACTTTACAGGTACAGAAGCTGAGGCCCAGAGAGGTGAGTAACTTGCCTAAGGTCGCACAGAGAGTAAGCAGTTGAGCTAGGATCTGAACCCAGGCAGTCAGGCTGCAAGGCCTGCCCTCCTAACCACTGTGCTCTGCTTCCTCTCTGATTAGACGATAGGGTGAGCACTTAATTCCCTGGCAACCTTCCTCCAGTGGAGAAGCCCAACACAGACTCGCTTATTTCCATGGACGACCAACTGGGATGGCATCTCGCACTCAACATTTTCAAAACTGAACCCATTATTACTTCTCCCATATTGTCCTTGTCCTGTGTTTGTTAAAAGCATCCCTAGCTACACACTCTCCCAAGATAGAGACCTCAGAGTTAATTTCTAACATAAGAATTTGGTGGGGGGGAATAGGATCACATGTACATACTACAAAATCCAACAATCAAGTAAATTTCCCTATCCTCTTTGTCCCCTAGTGTGATGGGTTGAATTCTATCCTCTAAAAAGATATGTTGAAGTCCTAAACCAACCCCCCCACCCCCGCCCCGTACCCGTGAATGTAACTTTATTTGGAAATAGGGTCTTTGCTGATGTAATCAAGTTAAGATGAGGTCATTAGGGTGGGTCCTAATCCAATATGACTGGTGTCCTTATAGGAAGATGGAAATTTGGACAGAGACACAGAGAGAAGACGGCCATGTGAAGAAGGAGGCAGAGCCTGGAGTTATGTTGCCACAAGCCAAGGAAGGCCTGGGGCTACCAGAAGCTGGAAGAGAAAAGGAAGGATCCTCCCCTTGAGGTTTCGGAGGGAGATACCCCTGCTGACACCTTGATTTTGGACTTTTAGCCTCCAGAGCTGTGAGTCAATAAATGCCTGTTGTTGTAAGCCATCCGGTCTGTGGTACTTTGTTATAGCAGCCACAGGAAACTGCTACACCCAGTTTTCCAATTCCCCTCCTCGGATATGACTGGTTATCAGTTTCATATCTACCCTTCCAGGGACAGCCTAAGCATGGATCGCAAATATACATGTGTATATTCCACACAAGGGTGACACCTGATACACTATTCTGTGTGGTCTTTTCACTGGATAACACCCCAGGGCCATTTAAAAAAATTGTGGTGAAATATACATAACATAAAATTTACCGTTTTAACCACTTTTAAGTGTGCAGTTCTGTGGCATTAAGTACATTCACACCGTTGTGCAACCATTACCACCATTCATCTCCAGAACTTTTCATTTTCCCAAACTGGAACTCTGTACCCATGAAACACTCACTCTGCATGGACCTACCCTCACCCCCAGCCCACCAGGACCATTTCTAACACTTCTCACTCTCTTACCCCCCACATTCATCACCAAGTCCTGCTGCGTCCCCCTTTGCTGTTTCTCTAGCATCCTTCCCCATATCTCCATCCTCCCTGCTTCTGCCTTAGTCCTGCCGTCAGCATCTCTCACCTGGATTCCTGCAGCAGTTTCTGAACTCCAGGCCGTGCCCCTGCTCACCTCAGCCCATTTTTCCGTGCCACCACCAGCCTCTCTTTCTAAAATACAAATCTGATGTCGCTTCCCTGTTTAACAATCTGCAACCGCTCCTACCTCTTGCAGGATATAGTCCAAATTCTTTGGCGTGGCATAGAAGACCCTCCATGGGCTGAATTTAACCAAGCTTTTGGCACTGTAGCCAATGCCTGGCACACAGGAGGCGCTCAGAGCAGTGCGGGTTGAACCCTACGCTCTTGGTTTGAATTCCTTATGTTTCCTCCAACACACGTTCCCACCTTGAGGCCTCTGCATATGTGCTCTCTTCTGTGTGGACTTATTTTTCTAATGCCCTTTCCCCCTTCCTCTCCTCTCTTCACCTTTTCTAGTTGGTAAATCTGTTTCTTCTTCAGGATTCAGATAAAACAGTACCTCTTGCATTTCTAGCTCTCCCTGACTTAGATCTTTACTGCCTTATATTAGAGCATTTACCAGATTTTTCTGTAATTACTTCGACCTCTCTGCCCCCTCACCCCAGGCTAACTCATAGTAGGCCAACCACACAGTGGGTGCTTGGTATGAGCCTGCTGAGTGCAGGGCTGCCTCGGCAGCTCAGCTCCTGGAGCAGGCTCCGTGGCCTGTCCCTGACACTGCAGGGGAAGGACAGTTGAGCTCCAAAGCGACTCTCCTGGGATCAGCGAGAGGGCAGTTTCCTGTCTTCCAGGAGGCACTAATGCACTGCCATCAGCGCGGGGGCGGCAGCGAGGATTTAATGTCTGCAGGAGGTGGAGAAGGGGCCGGCATTCCGCGACTGCACTTCTATGCCAGCCCAGCCGGAGAGGCGGTGGGGAGCTGCAGGATTTGTCCTGAGCCGGGGAGGGACAAGGGCACTCAGGGGGAGAGGAGAGAGCAGTTCCCGGCTCTGTGAGAGGCCGGGGAGCCTTCCAGGGCCCGCAGAGACGTGCGCCAGGCCCAGGTGCTCAGCCTCTGCAGGTGACCTTCTGAGAGAGAGAAGGGAGGAGGCCCCAGGTCTGAGCTCAGGGGTCGATGTGGACACGACCGAGGGAAATGGCTGGCATGGATGTGGCTCCAGATCCCCCACTGCCAGTTGTCTGCAGAAGCCTCGGGCCAGGACAGCAAGCAGGAGTGTGACACTGTCCCTTCTCCTCCAAGGCCTGGAGATGCTCTCTGAACACCCCGTCAATGTGTCCCTCCCTTCTCAATTCCTCTCTACCCCACACTCTATTTTACTTTCTTTACAGTACTCAGACTCTGTGAAATCATCTTGCTCATCTGTTCGCTATTGTTTATGGTCTGTGTCTCCCCAGCAGCATGTAAGTCCCGGGGACTCTGTCCCCTCTGAGCCCAGAACAAGACCTGGCACCATACGGATGGGTGAACGGATGGACGGAGAGCCTCTCATCTCCTGACACCAAGGGCTGGAATTCCCTTCAGCCGGGGACGCTTTTCTTAAAGGCCACAGATGTTTATAGGAACAAGGGCCAGCAGCTCCAGCGGCATGGGGTCTGTCTCCCACGTGACTCTGGGGCTGCCAGAGGCTGTGGCCTCTGGGCGGCAGCTGGGTCTTCCCTGACTTGGTATCCCTGGGCCCCCCACAGGGCCTCGCGGGCCATCAGCAGTCCATACGTGTTTGGTAAATGAACTCCAACTTCCAGCTGTCATTATGGGGCTGTGTTAGAGGCACCAGCATTTCAGTTCACATGCTGTTGTGGTACAGCCTTCACCTCAGAACCCAGATGGACCCACACTGGACAAATAACAAAAGCTGTTCACCTCGAAAGGTGCCCAGGAGACATGGCAAGGGTTAAAAGAAGCAGAGCAAACAGTGGTGCAACTGGTTAAATTCACATGTGACTCCCTACTGAGGTTCCCCACTCCATGAAGCAGCTGTCACCCCCTCCGAGATGGGCGAGGTGACTTGCCCAAGTTCACCGTCTAGAAAGCAGCAGACTCAGATGGGAGCGTCTAGTGTGGGGTCTGGCACTTAGTGGGTGCTCCATAAATATGATGAAAGAGCGAAGAAAAGAATGTAATGACCTAGGTGTCCCGAGTCTCAGCCTGACACTCTGCACCTCACCACCCCCAAACCAATCCATTCTAGGACAGCTCAAAATCTGGTTTGAATTTGAGAAACACTTAGAAAAAGACTAACCATTTCCTGGAGCAAGCTCATGGTTCTAATAACCCCCAAATCCTGTTGTTAGGTGCTATTCATCAGCTAAGAGAGGATTTGAGAACACATCTTACTACCTTTATTTTAACACAGCCTCACTCCAGAGCAGAAAAACTTCCTCTTACAAATATGGGAAAAAAAACAGTATTTACTCTTTGTATTTCTGAAATGCTTCAAAACCAATTATTAATAAGGAAATGTACAAACCCTGCCAGGATATATTATTTTTGCCTTCCTTTATACTGTCCCTCTCCCCCACCTCCCAAAGGACAGGAAAAAGAAAAAAAAACGCCAAATTTCCCAGGTTTAGATTATCTGTTACTTTAATTAAGGCAGAATGAATGGGTCACCTCTGTCAGCTTACAAACTGCAGCTGCATCAAATGGTGTTCCTTTTGAATAAACCCGATCACCATGGTGAGGATTTATAGTAGCCGAATAAAGACAAAAGCAGAGCCCAGGCAGCTTTGACCAAGGTCACTCTGAAAATCAATGGCAGCACTAGCGGCAGGCCCGGGAATCCTTGACTCTGGTTGCTCTGCTCAGGCTGGTGTCCAGGCTGCCTCCCACCAGGAAACCTCGGCCAGCTGGTAGGTAATTACATGTGCTAATAGTCACTGACACTCTAGCCACCAAGACCATATCCCAAGTTCCTGCATTTGTCAGAATGCCAAACTGCCCCCACTTCTCTAGGGCTGTTTATTTAGAGAGGGCAGCTCAGCTCGGACTGACTCAGAACTAGGAGCCTGGCTGGCAATGCAGAAGATGAATGTCTGCACAGGTAGAAAGACAAGGAGACTATTTGTACCTCCACTCACCAAGTCCTCCATTCTAGACCTCATCTGCCTCACAGTAGCTGTGTGACCTTGGACCAGTTCCAGAACCTCAATGAGCCTCAGCCTTCCTCTCTGTAAAATGGGATAAAAAAGTCAGCCTTGCATAATTGTTGGGGACGGCACACCACAAAGACTGTTGGTGCAGGTGCAGAGTAGGTGTCCAATATCTATTTGTTGGCTATCTGAATGAACAAGACTTCCTTGATGCTGTTACTTGCAAATTGGAGACAGTAATTCCTACTTCACGTCACATTAAATGAAATTGGAAAATATACGTATAGATGTATATGTTGCCTAGACTGAAAAAAAGGTAATCTTTTTTCAAAAAAACTGGTTCATGGGGCTGGCCCAGTGGCGTAGTGGTTAAGTTCATGTGTTCTGCTTCAGTGGCCCAGGGTTCGCGGGTTTGGATCCCAGGCACGGACATATGCACTGTTCATCAAGCCAGGCCGTGATGCCATCCCACATATAAAGTAGAGGAAGATGGACACGGATGTTAGCCTAGGGCCAGTCTTCCTCAGCAAAAAAGAGGAGGATTGGCAATGGATGTTAGCTCAGGGCTAATTTTCCTCACCAAAAAAAAAAAAAAAAAAAACGAAAAACTGGTTCATCCTTTCATGTACTGAATTTAGTCTAGTTAATGGAACTTGTAAGTCTTATGCTTATTATTTAGGAAAGCTAATGAAATACTACAATTTAGTTTTCTCTTTGAAAATGATTTCCAAACTTGATGAAAATTTTGCTGGAACAATCAATTAGTGTGTTTTCGACACACAAATCATCATTCTGGAGACAAATGAGTCAAGAATTGAGAGATAAAGGACTGAAAATAGCCTAGAGACTCAAATGGAACTGGCTTCTTCTGTTTTTCTGCTCTGAACCGTCATTGTGGCCGTCAGGACATCACAGGCACATCCCGAATGCCAGGGCTGAGGCCTCACGCCGGACGGACGCTGAAATTGAACTTCCTTGGTGTGACTGTCACACAGTGACACACCACACAAGTGGTGTGAATGACACACACTTGTCACCAGACCATGCAGTAAACGCTTCGTGCTGGAAGAGGGGCATAGAGATGGACAGCGGTCCTTGAAGCTCATGTTCAGTCTATGGAATCACGATAAGAAATAGAAGCGTCTGGAAGACAGTTATGAGCATCCTCCAAGAGTGCTGAGTCTAGGTCTTGGGTTGGGGACCAGAAAAACTGGTTATATCTCTGAGTGTCTGGGTTTGATACCTGGCTCTCAACTCTCACTTAATATCTGTGTGATGTTGTGAGAGTAACCTAGTCTTGCTGGGCCTTGATTTCTTCCTCTGTAAAATGGCACGGTGCCACTTTCCTGGATAACAACAGTGTTTGTTTGGAGGCTCACATGAGAAAGTGTTAAAAGCCTTTAAGAATTATCAAGCAATACCTGGGGATGAGCCTCCATTACCATTTCAGGAATAGGAGAGACCTGGGGCGATGCTAGCTAATAACAACAATGTCGTGAGCACTTCCTTCCTTTCCGGCATTGTCATGACCCTACTTTGGGCTTGCACCAACCTCTGAGGGGGGCTGCTACTATTATGTCCATGTTACGGGTGGGAAAACTAAGGTCCAGAGAGGTTAGCTAGCTTGCCCAAGGTTGCACAGCCTTAACTGTGGTGGTGGGATTTGGCCCAGGCTCCTAACCTTTACGCTGTGGGGTCTCCTGAGAGCATGACAAACAAGGAGTGCTTTGTCAACAAGAGGTAAGGAAGCATCTTACTTTCCCTGGCACCAGCAGCCTCAAGCTTCCTGCACTGAGGAGAGCTGGAGTCTCAAGGTCATCCCAGGTTGGAGCTGGGGACAGTGAGCAGGGGTGGTGGCAGTGAGCCTACAGGTAGGGGGCCACACCAGGAAACAGTAAGCAGGAGAGTCTGGTGGGCAGAGGATGGGCTTCAGAGTACGAGCCACAAGGATCTCACCGCTGGCACCTCCACCTGCAAGCTGTCCACCACCAGCTTCCTAATCTGTAAAATGGGAAGATTATGCTAACCTCAGGAGGCTGCTTCAGAGATTAAAGTAAATCTCTTGTTGCAATTGATAACTGGCACATAGTAGGTGCTCAATAAATGGCTGCTCCCTAGCCTCTCCCTGAGACCTGCTGTTACTCTAGGTGACAAGGAGTAAGGGATGGTGGCACAGCCAGAAACTGCCTAGAGAGAAACCTGAGGATAGTACAACTCAATGGTTAGACCTATGGGCCTGGGGGTCTGGGCTGCCTGAATTCATACCCTGGCTCCACCAC
The DNA here is from genome assembly GCF_057802395.1 of Ceratotherium simum simum. NCBI lineage: Eukaryota > Metazoa > Chordata > Mammalia > Perissodactyla > Rhinocerotidae > Ceratotherium > Ceratotherium simum. The sequence goes on from NC_141924.1 coordinate 16,831,756, forward strand.
TTACCAGTCCCGTGATCTTGGGCATGTTACTTAACCTATCTGTGCTTCAGTTTCCTTATCTGTAAAGTGGGCATAACAACAGTACCCACTTCATAGGGTTTGGGGAATATCAGATATTAATTAATCTGTGTAAAGCACTTAGAACAGTGCCCAGCATATGGTAAGCGCTCAATAAATGCGAGCAATGATGACTTCGATCAGCCCCCTGCATGTTCTTGGGCTGAGGGGCAATTCCAGGCCTTCAGTGGGCTCTGTTTATACTGCAAACCCTCCATTTCCCTGCAGACTCCCAATCAGATCCTGGAAGGGTGGAAATCTCTGCACCCTGGCCACATGATTGTACTAGACGAACTTTAGAGGAAGGACAGTTTCTCATTAGGTGGGCAGTGGGGATTTGGAAAGGGTGACAATGACCATCCGGAAAACATCGCAGGGAGTCAGGCAGGTGCGCGCACGCGCGCGCACACACACAGACACACGCATCCCTCTGAGTTTCTGTGCTTTTTGCATTTAGAGCCAGGTTTTGAACTCAGCTGAGTGAGTTGTTTTATTTCTTTCGCTTTGGATAAAAATGAGCCCCTTGCATGGGGTTCCTGAACGGCCCATGATAATTCCCACCCTGATGGAGGAGAGACCTGGACACAGGTGTGAGGAATTGAGAGCGCGCCACTCCATCCCCATGCATGTGAAAATGCAGAGGGGCGCTCTTACCCAGCTAGAAATTTTACTCTGCAAAGTTTTGTTAGAAAACCACAGGAAGACCACAATTTACTTCTTGTGGAAAGAGGGAGAGAGGGGGAGACAGAGGAAGAGAGAGCGCGTGTGTGGGAGACAGAGAGAGAGAGAGAGAGAGAGAATATTAATAGAAAGAATAGGAGTAGAAACAAGGCACACGGATGTCTTGTAATCAGAGTCGGAGCATTCCCACTCGCTCCTGCCCTCCATCCCTGGAAGTCGAGGGCCCTGCTTCTTGTTAAGCCCGCGTGCGTCTTGAAACCAGCGGAGCCCCAAGCTCGGTGACGGCAACGTGCGCTCGGCGCAACTCGCCGGGCGGGACTCGGCTCGGAGGGGTGGATGCGACGGGCCCGGAGCCCGCGGACTGCCGGCGGCCGGCCGTCCCTCCCCGGCGCGGGCTGGGGCTGTGCCGGGGAGGGCGCCCCTCCTGCGCCCGGCCCGCCCCCGAGCCCGGCCCGCCGGCCCTACCTGAGCTGGCGCGGCTCGCAGTCCACGCCAGGCAGCAGCAGCCGGGCCGCCTGGCGGACGTCGTCGCTGTCCATGGAGAAGCTGCGGCGGTGGCCGGCGTGCGCCACGGCCACCCGGATCCACTCCATCAGCGGCGGCAGCACGAGGAAGGGCCTGCAGCGGGGAGACGCGGAGACGCGTTAGGGCGCCCGGCGCGGGGGCTGCGGCTCGGCCCCACCCCCTGCTCGTCGCCGATCCCCCCCTCCCTACCCGCACCCCGCTTTCCCTGGAGACCCTGCCTCTGAATCCCGGAGTGGTGGGACAGCCTTTGCAGACATCCCGAGCGCACCGGGGACCTCGGGGCGGGCTCTCCCGAGTCTTTGGGCCTCAGTTTCCTCATCTGTAAAACGGGGTAGTGAGTGTGACTGTGAACGGATGCGTTGTGACTGTTCTGCTAGTATTCTCTCCCTCAGAGATCATGTGGACATGAACGAGATGACTCACTTAAAGCGCCAAGCACACAGTCTGGTGCTGAGTAGAAACTTCCCCCAAACGCCTTGGGTTATTAGTACTTGGGGCTCTCCACGCTGGGCACACTCCTGAGGTGCCCTCCAAGTCCCCCTCCCCATCCCCAGCCTGCTCCCTGTCATCCTGCTGGAGCTCTTCCAGGCCTCAGCTCTGCCCAAGCACCCTGCTGCCAACAGGCTTTTGCACCTGGAAAAGGCGCAGAGAGAGCGAGCCAAGTCAACAGGCAGCCTTCCCGGAGAGCCAGGCCTGCAGCAGCCCAATCACAGCCAGCAAAGTGGGGTCCCTGGGGCCTTGGCCACAGCCCCAAAGATCGGGGGGTCTCAGGCTCCCCACCTGCTAATGAGATCACAGCACGGGTCCAGCTTGTTGCAAGAATTAACTGAGACAATGCCTATGGCTGACCTATTACTTTCTAAGTATAATACATTTGTGCCATCTTCCTGTTTCTTCCAGTGATGATGATAAACTCTGTCCTCACATTAGGATTATGGGAGGAGGGGAGGAGCTTTTGAAATATATTGATACCAGAGTCCTATCCCAGGAATTCTGATTTAATTCGTCTAGAATGGGGCTGAACATTGGTGGCTTTTAACACCTCCCCCATGTGAACTTAATGTGCGTCAGAATTATCTGGAGGGCTTGCTAAAATACAGATTGCTGGGCCCCACCCCCAAGGTGTCTGATTCAGTAGATCAGGGGAGGCGGCCAATAATTTGCATTTCTAATGAGTTCCTGGCTGCTGCTGCTGCTGCTGGGCTGGGGGCCACACTCAGAGAACTTCTGCTCTGAAGTATTATTAGAGGGCCAAGGGCCCGGGAATTACCTGAGCGTGTGTGTGTGTGTGTGTGTGTAAATGCAGATTCCCTGGCCTTATCTCCAGAGATGCTGATTGCATAGGGTACGTGGATATAACTTTAATAAGCAGCTCCTATGATTCCGATTTAGACAGATCAAGGACCACACTTTGAGAAACATACTGTGTTGCTCAAAAAGGTGTCCTACCATTCAGCAGGGCCAGCGACGAGGATGAGGCAAGTGGGGCACCTAGGTTAAAAAATTTAAGGAGGCCAGGTCATGCAGATGTGTTCTAGGCGCCTCTCTTGCCTCACCCTAGCTCTGGAGCTGCCATTCAGGCCAGCAGGGCTGCCATGGGAGTGAGAAGAGGGTGGTAAACAGAGGGTTTACAGGGCAGCAAACCCTTCAGTATGCAGATATCATGAGCTTCCCACCACATTTTTGGTGGCAGGTTCCAGTTTTCCTAGAGAACAATCTATTTCTCCAATGTTAATATTCAACAGCTAAGCCTTTTACATTAATCTCAGTTAATCCCCATTCATGATCTCATCTAAATGCTTAGGACCAACCTACGGGCTAGTTTATGATTATGTCCATTTTCTAGATCAGGAGAATGAAGTTCACTGAGGTTAAGTAATGTGCCCTGGATCACGAGGTTGGTAAGTATGAGAGCTGGGAGTCAGACCGGAGTCATTTGACTTCACAGCCCATATGCTGCAACCCCATGTGACACATTCTCCTCTCCAACTTCCCAGCATGCACTCTGTTACCCAGCATGCACTTGTTACCCCAGGGAATCTGATCTGGTCATGGACCTTTGACGGCACGCCATGTTCAGTCCTGCTCATGCAGCTCAGTTCTCTGTCTGTAAGGCTTCCAGCCCTTTAAAAATCTACACCCCACTTAACCTTCAAACCATAGTTCGAATCCCACCTACACATTTCTTTTGATGACTCCACCCCACATGGACCCCTCCTGCAGTAGAGCCCACCCGTTGGCCTTATGCGCTGTCGATGTCCCATTAGAATGGGGACGGGGGCAGGGGACTGGGACTGCTAGGTTCCCTGATCCAGCCCCAGCCCCAGGACAGTGCCTGGCAGGCTGTAAGCACTTAATCAATATTTGTTTATGAAACAGACTGAGATTTACCAATTTCTTACAGGGTGAAACGGATAAAATCGAGTTTCTGGACCCATGGACCTGTGGGGCAGACTCCCAGGGAATTTCTGCCTGAATCAGCCTGCTGCTTAGGCTGTCGTGCTCATTCTCTCCTTCTCTCCATCACCTAAACCGAATCAGGCACTCAATAAACACACACTGACTTGAAATTGAATTGGATTCTACTGTCTCAGGTGAGCAGGACTTATTTTTGTCACCATGTCTCCGTCACTAGCCCGGAGTGCTCAGAGAGCTCCCCTCTGGGTTGTTTTTCAGAGGCAGCACCCCCACCCCCTGTCCTGCCTTCCCTTTGCTCAGTGCCCCCAGCACAGCCCACAACTCCCCGTGCCTGGGGGGCGGGGTCTCCATCACAGACTGCCCTTCGGCTGCTGTCTTTCCTGTTAGATGCGAGGCCCAGGGCACGCCCGCCAGCTCCTCATGAATACAGAAGAGGAGAAAAAGAGACCCTGCCGCCTTCAGAATAACACCTTTACCAAGACAGCTGGTGAGCACCAGAATAAGAAACCTTGAACCCCAGGATTCCAGCCTCCTCTGGAATTTTCTACGTACCTATTCTCTCCTTTCAACATTGCCTTTTTTTCCGTCACTGTGACCCCAATAGTTTATAAGCTCATGAATTCTCTGCCAGCAACTCATTTAAAAATCTTCTTATCTTGTCTACTCGGAGGGAAAAAGTAGTGTTATTTGTGATGTTTCTTTTGGAGGAGTCGGAGATGGGAAAGAATTCTAGGGCCTTGTGTTAAGGAGAGGGTGAGGGAAAAAAGATTGCAATCACCTTATATATTTTTTAAGAGAACAATGTTCTCCTGGCCGCAGACTTTGTTCTGAAGTTGTCTGTAGTGACTAAAACCTAGAGGAAGCTTGAGGACCTTCTGGCTTAGCGAAGTGGTTCTGAGACCATGTTCAACATCAGGATCACGGGGGGAGTGTGTGAAAATGGCCAAGGCCCTGACTTCACCCCCAGAGTTTTGGTTCAACAGGTTGGGGTGGGGCCCCGGCCATCTGCATTCTAAATAAGCTCCTCTGGGATTCTGGAGCAAGCCAGGTTTGATAACCCCTGACCGGGTGGCCTGAGGTGAACAGAGGGGAACACGGTCAACTCAAACAGGGCAGTGGCCATGGAAATCTTTGCTGTGGTGTTCGAAGAGAAGGTCTGTGGGGGTGGGACCAGAGGTTCTAGAAGGGAAGAGAAAGCATAGATGGGCTTCTTCTGGGGTCAGGAGAGTAAGTGAGCTCAGGAAGGTTGTTGGGCCCAGATTCAAGCAGGAGACGGAGAACAGACACATGGGGCCTCTCTGACAGAGAAGAGAGAGCTGGTGATGAGGGTGACCACCCAGAACTGAAAGGGAGTGTCACTGGGGAGGGGCTGGGTGCTAAAGGGGATGGTATGGTTTGTGGGAGAAGCCTGTTTAGGATTCTGCAGAACTGAACTCCTGTCCTGAATCTGCCAGTAGCTCATAGGAGGACTCTGGCTCTGGTCTGTAAATGTTTTGGCTCTCAGTGTGTTCATCTGTAAAGTGGGTAGATTTGGATCAGATGGTCTATTTCAGGGGTCAGCAAACCTTTTCTGTAAAGGACCAGAGAGTAAATATGTTAGGCTTTATGGGTCCTGCTGTCTCTATTCGACTACTCAACTCTGCCATTGTAGTGAGAAAGACGCCACACACAATACATAAATGAAAGAACATGGCTGCATTCCAAGAATACTTTAGTCACAACATCAGATGGTGGGTCATAGTTGGCCAACCCTTGGTCTATTTGGTTCCTTCCTAATCCAGAATTCTTTGATTCGATTAAAATAGCCAGCTGCCTGGGGGCTGAGGAAGGGGCTAGCGTGTGGAGCAGGGAAGACGGGAAGCACATGAGGGTCCTGGTGATGGGGACAGAAAGCTTTGGAGAGATTAGGAGATAAGACCCTCCCACAAAGAGGTCATGGCTGGATTTGGGAAATACTGAGCCACAGGTGTACCCAGAGGCAGTACCTTCAAGGATAAAACCCAAACCCGGCCAGGGGTGGGTAACTGAGGCAGTATCATCTCTTAACGTCATTTATTCACCCAACAATGCTTTAGGGAGCACCCATATTGCAGGAACACTTTCAGGGGCTGGGGATAGAATGGAGAACAGGACTCACCAGGTCCCTGCCCTCCTAGAGCTAACAATCTAACAGGGAGATAGATAAGAAACATAAACCAACAAGTAATAAAGAAATTACAAATTGTGATAGGTGCCAGGGTGCTGAGATAGAGAATAAGCAGGGTTGAGGTGGGCTGGTGGGAAGGCCTCCCTGAGAAGGTGATAAAACCTCAAAGATGTGTAAGAATCAGCCATATGTGAATGTGTGTGTAGAGGAATGGACAGTCCAGGCAGCAGTAACAGACAGTGCAAAGGCCCTGAGGCAGAAAACGTATTTACATCTCACCAAGGGCTTTCATATGCATCATCTCCTATTTGTCCCTCCAGTGCAGATGGAGTGGCCAGGACATGTGTAAGGAAGGATCACTATGGTAGGCTGAGGAATGGCCCCCAAAGATATCAGGTCCTATTCCCTGAAACCTATGAATGTTGATGGCCAAAGAGACTCTGCAGATGGGATTCAGTTACGGATCTTGAGAAGGGAAGAGTATCTTGGATTATCCACGTGGGCCCTAAATGCTATCACAAGGGTCCTTATAGGAGGGAAACAGTGATTTGACACAGATGATACTGAAGCAGGATCCTCTGTTCCTGGCTTCAAAGATGGAGGAAAGGACCACGAACCAAGGAATGCATGGAATGCAGCTCTAGAAGCTGGAAAAGGTGAAGAAATGGATTCTTCCCTCAGAGCCCCTGGAAGAAAACAGCCCTGTTGACACCTTGATAGCAGCCCAGTGAAACTGATTTTAAACTACTGACCTCCAGAACTGTAAGAAAATAAATGTGTGTTGTTTTAACCCACCAAGTGTGAGGTAATTTGTCACAGCAGCCACAGGAAACTAATATAGTCACGGAGCCAGGATATTGATGGGGTCAGGGCAGGTGAGGAGGGGGACACAGGGGTGAAGAACATGGACCAAGGATTAAAGCCGGGAGTGAGGGCATCCATAGGGCTCTGGAATTCATCTCAGACACCTAAACTGCCTTGTTCCTGAGGTCAGAGACAATATCTGTTCATATGGGCTAAACTGTGTCCCCCCAAATTCATATGTGGAAGCCCTAACCCCCAGTGCCTCAGAATGTAACTGTATTAAAGTGAGGCCAGTAGGGTGGGCTCTAATTCAGTATGACCAGTGTCCCTGTTAGAAGAGGAGATTAGGACACAGAGAGAGACAGCAGGGGCGTGTGTGCACAGAGGAGAGACCGTGTGAAAAGAGGCAACCAGGGCAGCCAGAAAAAACCAACCCTGCCGACACCTTGATTTTAGACTTCCAGCCCCCGGCACTGTGAGAAAATAAATTTCTTTTGGTCATCCACCTAGTCTGTGTTCATCTGTTATGGAGACCCTGGCTGACGAATACACCTGTGGGTTGACTTAAGTCCTGCCCTGCCCTTGAGGTTTTAGTCTGCTGTAGAGGAGCTTCAGTTGGAGGCCCAAACTCTTTAGAGTTTTGGGTTCATTTCCTTCAACATAGTGACCACAGTGGATGAGTTGAAAGCCATTTGGAGGCCATACAGTGCAGAGGTTAGAACCTTGGGCTTTGGAGAGAGACTGCCCAGGAGTTGGATTCCAGCTTCACCTTCTAGCTGTGTGACCTCGAACAAGGTTTTCCAATTGTCCTGCCTCAGTTCTCTTATCAGAAAAATGGGGATAATAACAGTACCTACTCAGAGGGTGTGGTTGGCTAAACAACGGCCCCCCCGAAGATGTCCACAGCCTAATCCCTGGAACCTGTGAATGTTACCGTATCTGGCAAAATGGACTTTGCACCATGTGATGAGGTTAAGAATTTTGAGAAGAGAAGGCTATCTTGAGTCATCCAGGTGGGTCCTAAATGCAATCACAGGGGTCCTTAGAAGAGGGAGGCAAGAAGGTCCATATGAGATGTGAGGACTGACGCCAGAAGTTGGACTAAAGCAAGAAAGGGGTCATGAGCCAAGGAATGCAGGCGGCCTCCAGAAGCTAGAAAAGGCAAGAGAGATTCTCCCGGAGAGCCTCCCGAAGGAACTGGCCCTTAACTGGAGCTCACTGAGCCTGATTTTGTGTTTCTGACCCCCAGAACCGTAAGATAATAAATCTGTGCTGGTGCAAGCCTCCACATTTGTAGCAATTTTTTACAGCAGCCACAGGAAACTAATTCAGAGGTGATTGTAAGAATTGGATGGGATGATGTACTTAGCCCGGCACCTGGTACCAAGAAAGTGCTCCATAAGTGGCAGATGTTATCATCATTATTTACCAACGTGGTTTTCAGCATCATTCAACCTTCTCTCCGTCGGATGGAGGAAAAGGCCTTGTTACACAGAGCGACGCAGAGGGATGCTCCTCTTTCCAAATCAAAAGAAACCTCTGTGGTTGCCATGCCTTTCCTTTATAAATTGTATGGCCCTGACTTTTCATCTTTGTTATTTGTTGAGTCTTTCTTAGTCTGGAGAGGAATTTAGATGTTTGACTGTGGTTTAGGAAGCTCATAATTCCAGAGATACAGAGAATGAAGGAAAAGCAGCAACATTGATGGTAGACTATACCCAGTGCTGGTTTCTATAGCAATATTCACTGGGATCTCACTGGATTGGTGGCACCAAAGCTAGCAAGATGGCAGAGGCCAGAGGTGGCCATGGCTGGTTACTATAGTGACAGCCCTATTGTGCAAAGTGTGGTCAGACTGCCCATGAGGGTCGTTCCTGCAGACAGCTTGGAGTGGGAGGAGCCAAGCGGTGTGTTCTAGATCCGTGCTTCTCAAACATTAATTGCGTATGAATTGTCTGGGATCTTGTTAATATACAGATTCTGAGTCGGGGGTCTGGGGCAGGCCCTGAGATTCTGCATTTCTAACGAGCTCCCAGGCGATGATGCAGCTGCCAGACTATGGACCACGTTTTGAGTAACCAGGCCCTAGGGAGTATTGTGACAGAAGCCAGAAAGCAGGGAAGGTGAATTCTATTATTTTAAGAGGGAGAAAGTGAGGCCAGAAGTGAGAGAGCTGCAAGAGGGGTTGGAGGCCCGGGAGACGGTGGAATGGAAGAAGGACCGTGTTTGTACCTGGACCTCCTGATTAAAATTGGCCGGTATGTCGGATTGGCTGAGCCTGGTTCCCAAGCCTGTGCCAAGCTGCAAGGGAGGCTGGGAGACCAAGTGTCAGCTGATGTCAGCCTCTATCGTGGGAGGTGGGGTCTGCCTCCCACCAGGATTCTCCTTTAGTCTTCCAACAATCTTATGAAACAGAATCTTTCAGTCTTGGGGAGTTTGTTCTGAACCAAGCATCCACCTCATTGTCTGATAGGTATTTTGTATTCACGCCAGTGTTTAGCATCATCCTGGGAATGTAAATGCTTAAAAAAATACACCCTGTGATGGTTAACTTTATGTCATCTTGGCTAGGTCACAATACCCAGATGTGTGGTCAAACACTAGTCTGGAGGTTGCCGTGAAGGTATTTTTTTAGATGAGATGAACATTTAAATCGGTGGACTTGGAGTAAAGCAGATTCTCCTCCATAAGGTGGGTGGGCCTCATCTAATCAGTTGGAGGCCGTAAGAGAAAAAGACTGACCTCCTCCGAAGAACAGGGAATTCTGCCAGCTAAATGCCTTTGGATTCAAGCTGCAACATCAACTCTTGCCTGGGTCATACACACATCCTTTTGGTTCTGTTTCTCTGGAGAACCCTGACTCATACGCACCTCCAACAGGTGCAAGAGGACTTAACTGTTTGCAGCCATGCAGCCTCCCCTTTCTACACTGATTCTGCCCCTTCACCGTCATACATGATCGGCCGGGGCAGGGAGGAGGCTCGGGGGCTGGATACTCGGAGGACCCCTTCCTGACACCCCGAGTGCACACACACGCTGCTTGGGAAGTGTGAAACAAGGCATCGTGGGTAGGGTCAATGCTTTTAGGGAAGAATAAGTCGTTTCACACCAGAAGAACAAGTCCCTTGCAGTGTGCAAGTCAGTCCCATTAACGGGTGATTATATAAATGCCCTGAAATGGGGCAGGTGCCACGGGGTACAGGGTGAGGAGGTGATTTCTGCTAATGGTGCCAGCAGGTGCATGTGACTGACCATGGAACCTTCTTTGGCTTTCCTGTCACATTCTGAAGAAGGTGACTTAGAGAGCTGGAGGGTTGTAAATGGAGTGCTGAGGTCCAGGCAGAGCAAAAATGATACACGAATAACAGTCTCCTCCCTGCGGACAACCAGCTGCCCATCTCCAGCGTTCATGTCCCGCTCCCATCCCGGAGAGGAAGGAGTCCTCCTTCACCCATCCCCCGCTCTGCTTCCCTGGGGACGTGCCTCCATCATTTATCTCCCTGCAGTCCCATAACTCAACCTCCACCTCCTGTCTCTACTTTCCCATCGGCATTTAAGCATTCGACGTGCTCCCGTCTCGCCCAATTTGAATAGGCGAGGAGCAAAAATGACGGAGTGTGAGAATTCACAGTCCTCCTGGAGTTGCAGTCTAGGTCTCTGTCTGCTTCTCCATCTTTGTAGGGGGGACTCACAATCACCCAGGGGAACTGATTAAAATGCATATTCCAAGGTTCTTGCCCGTTTGCTGGGTGTATTAGTTTCCTGTGGCTGCTGTAACAAACTCCCACAAACTTGGTGGCTTAATACAACAGAAATGTCTTCTCTCAGAGTGCTGGAGGCCAGAAGTCCAAAATCAAGGTGCCAGCAGGGCTGTGCTCCCTTCAGAGGATCTAGGGGAGAGCCCGCTCCTCATCTCTTCCAGCTTTTGGTGGTTGCCAGCGTTCCTTGGCTTGCGCCCACGTCACTGCCCTCTCTGCCTCTGTGTTTACATCCCTTTTCCTCTTCTGTGTGTGTCAAATCTCTCTCTCTCTTATAAGGACATGTGACTGGATTTATGGCCCACCCAGATAATCTGGCATAATCTCCCCAGTCAAGATCCTTAACCAAGATCTGCAAAGACATTTTTTCTTTATAAAATAACATTTATAGGTTGCAGGGATTAGGACCTGATATTTTGGGGGGCCATTATTCAGCCCACTACACTTGGCATCTGCATCTACTCTGTTCTGCAGGGGTTTCTGATGCCCATCAAAGGCTGAGAGCCTCAGGTCTAGAGAATGCCAGCTCTGAGCTGCAGGATGCTTGGCAGGCCCGAGGTCCTTCCTCATACATGATGCAGGGATCAGCAGAGCAGCCCGCCCTTCTCCTGCCTAGGCTGCTGGCTGCACCACAGACGGGCCTGGCTGAGGGGCACAGAGGCCTCTGTGGTGGGAAGCTGATCTCAAGTGGGTGGAATGATGATGGGGCCTAGGATATAAATGGCCCTGGGAGGGGAGCTGTGGCTGCAGAAGTGGGGAAGCCACAGGCTCTGTTCGGGGCTGCTGCAGAACCTTCCCTGCAGCCTTGGGCACAAAAGATAGACATCCGGGAGGTGGCAGAGGCCGCACAGCTTCGTATCCTGGGAGCAGTGGCTCGGGAAGTCTAAAAGGTCAAGGCCAAGAGGCAAAGGCCAGGGATGGGCTTTCAGGGGTCATCTGGGCCTGCCCCTGCCTCCAAAAGGATTCTCATAAAAGTCTGCACAAGGCAGCACACGGCCTTACAAAGGAAACTCAGCGCACCTTCAGATCTGGTGCTGATGCGCTGGAAAGGGCATGCACCCCAGAGACAGAAGGCCCTACATTTGAGTCCAGGCTCCATCACCTCCTAGCTGTGGGACCATGGGCAATTTACCTAACTGCTCTGTGCCTCAGTTTCCTCATATGTAAAACAGGAGAAGTAGTAAGGTCACCCAACAGGGTTGTTGTGAAGATTAAGTGAGAGAATATCTGCAAGGTGCTTAGCACATAGTAAATGCTCAAAAAAGTTAGCTATTATTGAGGGCTCCTAAATGCCAGGCATGGTGCTGAGCGTTTTTCTTTCATTGGCTCATTTGATAATGACAAGAACCATAAAGTAGGTACTATTATTATCTTCATTCTACAGATAATGAAACGGAGCACAGTGAAGTTATGTAACTTGCCTAAGGGTACAGAGTTATAAGCAGCAGTACTGGGATACACATGCAGGCAGCTGGACCCAGAGCCAGGGCTAGTAGCCATGCATCCTGTCATTTCCAGGCAGAGGCTACAGCATGTGCAAAGGCCCAGAGGCAGGCTGGGGCAGAGTGCTTTGGAGGAACTCAGCTTGGTGTGATTGGAGCTGACATGGAGGCGGGTTGGTAGGAGATAACACTGGATAGAGAGAGGGAAGGACGATGCAGGGCCTTGTAACTTCTGGAATAAAACTATAAACTCCTAAAACTTTAATTTTTCCTCAGAATTGCAGTTGAAAAACACAAAATCTTGAAAAGTATTTGAAAAGAAACATTATGAATAGATTGACAAAAATACCTCTGAGAATGCAAAACAATGGGTTCCCCATAACCATTTGTTTAGAAAGTTAATGGAGAATATTTTTATACTCTGGCGGAGACTGCTGGGTGTCCCTCATGTGTTCTCCTCTACTTCCTTAGTAATAAAACCCCCAATCTTTAGCTGGGCTCATGACTACCTAGCATACATTTTTCAGCCTCCCTTGCAGCTAGGAGACTGGTTCTTACAATGATATAAACAGAAGTTTCTTGTTAGACTTCTAGGAAGTTCTCTAAAGGGAGGAGGCCTGACTTTCTCTGGTCTTCTTCCATTCTGCTGGCAAGAATGTAGACACAATGGCTGGCACTCAAGCAGCCAAATTGGACAATGAGGTGAAAGTCATATGCTGATGATGGCAGAGCAAACAGATAGAAGGAGGATCTGGATTTCTGACAATTGCTTAAGTAGCCATACCTGCCCTAGATTCTTACTTCCAGACTTTGTTTATATGAGAAATAAACTATCTTTTTTAAATACCTGCTATTTAGGATTTTTGTCTCTCATAACCAAATCTAATTCTAAGTGACACTCCTCTCAGTTCCTATAACATTTAAGTCAAATATCTATTTTTCCTTTATTGTGTCACCATGGATTTGAGTTTCTTTCTGTTTACCAAAAAAAGACAAAAACCTTTCCTTTTAACAGTTATCTTCTAAAGACTGTGAACCTGTAACCTTGAGACTATATTTGTTCCTAGAAACTACATTTATTAAAATATTTGCTACAATGAATTGTTGTTCATTTAAAGCTATAAACTATGTCACAGGAAGTTGAGTTTGCACATCAACCTTGTGAAAATTTACTGACAATGGCTTTGCATTTATCATAATTAACCCAACCAATAAAAATAACAATACAGATGCTCTTGGAATCAGAAACATATCTCAAAGTCTTTATCCTTGCAAAAGTTCTCTTGCAAGGAGAAACTTTAAAATTAACAGATCATTTTTATTTTATTTTAGCTATTTTATTCCAGCTTTAGTGAGGTATAATGGACATAACATTGTGTAAGGATAAGGTGTTCAGTGTGATGATCTGATACACTTATATATACTGCAAAATGATTACCGCAGTAGGGTTAGTTACACTTTCATCACCTCACATAATTACTATTTCTTTTTTGTGGTAAGAACATTTAAGATGGGCCGGCCCCGTGGCTTAACGGTTAAGTGCGTGCGCTCGGCTGCCAGCGGCCCGGGTTCGGATCCCGGGTGTGAACCGACGCACCGCTCCTCCGGCCATGCTGAGGCTGCGTCCCACATACAGCAACTAGAAGGATGTGCAGCTATGACAGACAACTATCTACTGGGGCTTTGGGGGAAAAATAAATAAATAAAATCTTAAAAAAAAAAAAAAAAGAACATTTAAGATTTACTTTCTTAACAACTTTCAAGTATATAATACAGTATTGTTAACTATAGTCACCATGTTGTACATTAGATCCCCAGAACTTATTCATCTTATAGCTGGAAGTTTGTACCCTTTGAATGACATCCCCCCATTTCCCCCACTCTCCAGCCCCTGGTAACCACCAATCTATTCTTTTCTATGAGTTCAGCTTTTTTAGATTCCATATAAGTGAGATGACACAGCATTTGTCTTTCTCTGTCTGACTTATTTCCCTTAGCATAATGCCCTCAAGGTACATCCGTGTTGTTGCAAATGGCAGGATTTCCCTCTTTCTCACGGCTGAATAATATTCCATTAACAGATCAATTTCAAAACATGGTGCAGAATCTCTTTTTTCCGTCCAAAAAAGGAGAGGCTGAGCGTGCTCTAGAGCTTCCCCCTCTGCTGTCCTTGGTGTCTTTGCCACTGGGCTGTGGCTTTGAGAAAATGATATTCTAGTTCTCTTGTAATAAACCCTTTGAACACACATTACCCTGCATTTGACAGTAGGACACGATGGATTAAATTCATACTCCAGCCCTGATCAATCAGAACCGTACTTATCAAAACACAGACTTAAGGCAGCTGACTCCTGGGTCTCTTGGGCTGCCGTGCAATGACTCATGCTTTGAGTCAGAAGCATGTTTGCAGAAGGCTCTGTGGGCCTCAAGAGTCCTCACCAGTACACTTCAGAGATCACAGAACCTTTTTTTCTAGCTTAATAGTATGATCTTTTGAAATAAATAAATAAAGAATAAAAATACTGACATAATGAAGTTAAGGGGAGAAAAAGCCATAAAGGCAGCTTCCAACAGAACTTTCAGCTATGACGGGAATATTCTATATCTTTTCTGTCCAATGCAAGAGCCACAAACCACATGTGCCTACTGAGCACTTAGAATGTGGCTAGTGCCGCTGAGGAGCTCAACTTCTAATTATATTCAATTTTAATGAATTGAACTTGAAAAAGCCACATATGGTTAGCAGCTACCCTATTGGACAGCGCAGTTCTAAGGGATGTCCTTCAGGTCAGTATAATTTCAGATGGGAATCCTGGTAGAACGGGGTAGTAGAAAGAGGGCTGCAGGAGATATGAGGCAACTGGAATTTTTGACTTAATTTTTCCATCATCACGATCTGCATCATCATCACCATTATCAGGATTTTATAGCATCTACCATTTCTTGAGTGCTTATGATGTTTCAGGTTCTGTGCAAAAAGCTTAAATGTATATTATTTCCTTTAATTATAAAAATGACCTTGGAAGGGAATTATTATTATCATCCCATTTTACAGGTAAGCAACTGAGGCTTAGCAAGATTCAGTAATTTATATAGGATACCACAGACACTGGGGCAGAGCTGGGGTTTGATCCCAAGTCTGCCAGAATCCACAGTCCACGTGCTTAGTCATTATTATGTTGCTGCTCCAAAGACCAGTGTGGCACTGACTGAGTCAGTGAACACTGAGAAGCCTCAGTTCATCAGTGAAGTGAGAACACTGGGCCATATGAACTCTAAGATCCCCTTAGGTAGGAAAAGGTCATGATTCCTGTACCCCCTCCCCACTCCCCCCGGGCATTTTTATATAATGAATGCTACTGTTTATAAATGTGATCATGTGACTCAAAAAGACCCTGACTGTTCCCGGCATACTCCAGTGACTTCCTGAGACGTACCCCTAGACTCTGTTATAGTTTGTTTTTAAAAGCTCCACAGGTGATTCAGATCACCAGACAGCTCTAGGAATATCAGCCCTGGATTGAACTTGCTCAAGTCAGAAAAGATCCTTTTGTGAACAGTTTTTTGTAAAGATTATGTCGTGTGTGTGTTTAAACTAAATGATGAGAGCTTTATAATGCATGTTTCCCTGTTTGCCTTGGAGGTTAGGAAACTCAAAGCTAAATTTTGTGCTCAATCGCAGTAACAAACCTTAGGAGAGATTTTCTGGTACAGTGGTCTTCCTTAGTGTTAACAACATGTTTTTTTTGTATTGTTACCCTTGTTTTGTGGTTCTTTTGTATCTAATTCATACTGTGAGTCTAGCTCAAATCCTTTTCAGAGTTAGATTGGTTATAAGTGTTGAACAGAGAAACATCATCAGTCTCAGATTGCAGGAAAGGCCCAAGACTAACTAGGATAATAAAAAAAAAAGAGACTGTCACTATGTAGAATGAGGGGAGGGGGTCCTTTGAAAAGGCAGGGGATAGGATTTCCCAGGAAAAATAAAAATAAAAAAGCAACATGGAGAAACGAAGGAAAGAAAAGAGAAATCCCCAGAGAGCCTTAAAAATCAAGGAGGAAAAGAGGCAGTTTTGGTGCCTACACAAAACAACCATTTGGCCATTTAGCAGATTTACGGGATCTCCACACGCATGAGAAGAGAACATATGTGCAATTCTCGGACTAAATGTTACCAATTTTACATTTTGCTGAGTCTGGAAGTGAGAGATGACAGAAACCAGGAAGGAAGCTTGTGATTTTAATAAAAAAGAATCCAAAAGGGCTATTTATTAAGCTGGACTTTGGTGCTTTCTAGGAAAA
Organism: Ceratotherium simum simum; assembly: GCF_057802395.1. Lineage (NCBI taxonomy): Eukaryota > Metazoa > Chordata > Mammalia > Perissodactyla > Rhinocerotidae > Ceratotherium > Ceratotherium simum. The sequence continues at coordinate 16,847,889 of NC_141924.1, forward strand.
GCCTCCTTGTACAGGTCAGTACTCCAGGGAGACCCTCTCCTTCTGCACAAAATAGTCAGGGCTGATTATCTGGCAAGATGGAAGGGGACTAGACGTGTCCCCTCCCCACCCACCACAACGTGTTCAATCCTCTCAGGAGAGTTCTTATAGTTTCTCTCTCTCAACCAGCTAGCGAAGGGGTTGAGTTCTGGGGCCAGCCCCAGGGTAGGCAGAGTAATTACCAACAGAGGAACCAAAGCCACTCTCATCCAGGGATGAGCCTGGGCAGGTCAGGAGAAGGATTTCTCTGAGATGGAGGGATCTCCATCTGTGGGCTGGCAAGGGTGTCCAGATTCAGCTGGGGTGTGGGCGCTGGTGCTGAATGGAAGCTGGGTGCATGGTGAGCGGACGAGACAAAGATGTCCACCTAACCCTTAGATCCCTCTCTCATCTGAAGAGCGAGGATAATGCCCACTGGTCCTTCCTCACAGGGCCACTGAGAGGATACAAGGGGTAATAGGCGAAGAAGTACGATTACATGGAAGATTTACATTCAGGCATCTTCACGTACATCAGTCATCTAACACATCCAGTCTAAGTTGTTACCAATTTAAAGATCAGATTAAGAAAAACACAACTGGGAAGGTAAATCTGCTAACAAAAACCTCATTTTGTCAGTCCTGTCCATTTCCTGTAAGTCCTCCAGCCACAACTGTAGCAATACCACAACCTGCCTGAAGGGGGAGCTCCTGCATACACGCTCAGTGCACAGGCTTGGTTCTGGATGGCTTTTCCCAGCAGTTCCTTACTGTTCTCATTCTGCTTCCAGCTTTCCAGCCTCTCAGTCTTGCTCTATTCCTCTCTGCTCATCACTGGGACGCATCCAGGTTGAAACTTCGCTTTACTGAAATCTGATTATACATACCATCTGATTATATACACTGGTCTCACACCTTCCACCTTTCTAGGTATATCCTCCTCCTGTATCCTCCCGGGATACAGACCTTCTTTCCCAGGCACAGACTCCTTGGGGTAGCTCCTGAATTGGGCTTGCCCCAGTGCTACCAGCAGGAACCAGGCCTATACAATGGGCCAAACATAAATCACTCTCCTCTTCTGGGACAGCCAGGCTGCAGGCCAAAGCCAAGTACACATTATCATGATGCTTGGGTGTCGACTCCACTGTCCGAATCACTGGGATGAGGAGCCCTGGAACTCATTAACCATTATTCACCTCCTATGATACCCAGGGCAGGAGCTTTCATGAGGGTACGTGCTAAATAAATGTGTGTCAAGTTAAATTGATAGCTATTTCCAAGGGTCCAGGGCTCTAGAATCAGACCGCTTTGGGTTTTAATCCTGGTGCTGCCAGTTAATTGGGTCAGTGACCAGATCTCAGCAGGTCACACGGCCAATGAGCCCAGGTTCCAATCTGGAAATGGGGATTATGTGCCCAGCAGGCTTGCCTGGCACACAGAAGGTGCTTGCTGAATTATAGCTGGTTTTATAATTTTATTTATTTATTTTTCCCCCAAAGCCCCAGGAGATAGTTGTATGTCATGCACATCCTTCTAGTTGCTGTATGTGGGACGCGGCCTCAGCATGGCTGGACAAGTGGTGCGTCAGTGCGCGCCGGGGATCCGAACCCGGGCCGCCAGTAGCGGAGCGCACGCACTTAACCGCTAAGCCACGGGGCCGGCCCTATAGCTGGTTTTAAACTGTGAAAAGTTGCATCTGAATTAGGAATTGGACTGGTCCTGGAAGCCCCAAGGAGCAAAAGAAGGAGTAGTGGTGGTAGCTCCAGAGAGGTCTCAGCTCCACATAGGTAAGACCTCAGAGGATCTCGGCTCTCTGAAGCTGGGTGGGAAGGAAGCCTCGAGGGCTGGTGCCTTGGCTGGACCATCCCTTGGGAAGGACCTTAGGAAGGAGACGCAAACATCCAGTGGATGGTTGGACTAGACGACCTTTAGAGTCCCTCCCCACCCTAAGAGTCCAACACTCCAAGTTTAACTGACTGGCCACTTCTATATAGACTTTTTAGGATTGGATCATTGCATTATTTTCATAATAGTTTCCTGATTCTAGTTTTGCTCTCCAATCCTTTCACATTGCTGCCAGGATGAATGTGCTAACGTGTAAATCTGGTCATCTGGTAAAAGGATAAATTCCTTGGCCTGCCCATTTATTAACTAGCCTCGGCCCACGAACGTTTCCACTCTCTCATGCTCCCATCCTATGCCTGTCCAGCACCGATGTGCTCCAGCCACACCAAATGACCAGCCATTTCTGGAACACACATTTGCTCGCATCTCCCTGCCTTTGCTCCTGCTGTCGTGTCCTCTCCCTTTCTACCCTCTCCATGCAGTTAAGTCCTACTTCTCTTTTAAGGCACTGATCGAATGTCACCTCCTCTAGGAAGTATTCCCCCAAAACCCCGCATACCCACAACACAGTTAGTCACTGGTTCCCTCCACCTCCATAGCATTTTGTACATAATTCCATAATGCCGCTTATATTATTGATATAATTTACGTCTTTATCACCACCCGAACCACACTTTGGGGGCATGAATTATTCATCTTTGTATCCCCTAAACTTGCACATAGCAGCACTTGCCACTACTCAAGATGACATTTTGTATTAGCGTCCTGGTTTGTTCGGTCTCTACGAGATCATCAGCTTCATGAGGGCAGGGCCTTATCCTGTGCTCTGTGGTATCCCCAGCACTTAGTGTAGTGCCTGGTACCTTGTAGGTCCTCATTCAACATTCTTGGAGTGAATGAATGAATTTTTGTTAAATGAATCAATGAACGTACGATTGATCCTATGAATTTGCTTAGCTTCAATTCTGGTGGGTTTCCCACTTGACTCTGGGTGATGGTTCACTGGAATGGTTTTATAAAGACAAAGTAAAACGATAAAAATAGCCAAGTGTGGTTTATTTTCAGTTATATTAAGGGTAGGAATCCACATAATTAAGATTCAGTGAGAACCAGGCTTGGGTGAAAACTATGTGAAAAGTAAGGTCCAGGACCCTGGCCATGGGCCCAGAATAAACCCCAGTGACCCTCAAAGACCTCAGACTCTGTGAGAGTCAGAAATGATGGGCCAGCATCAGGACCACATTCCTCTTGAGTTTAGATACTTCCTGTACCTGATCTGCCACCACAACGAAACTGGTGTGAGTGGGGGGCTGGTAAAGGTGTCACTGGCCACAAAGCTTTTGGAAGAACCTGGAAGGCTGTGCTATTTCCAGAACGGGAAAACTCTCACACTAACAGGCTTTTCAATTGCTAAATGGGACTGTGCATAGTGCTTTCCCATTTGTAGGTAATAAGGGCAGACTGGGATAGTCCATGGTTCAAAAATTCTATGCAGTCCATACTAAGATGAGACCCAATTCTGTGCAGTTCAGTGAAACCCAATTTGCTTCAGTTCAACTCAACTCAAGTAATTCTACTTAACAGACATTTAGTGAGCTGCTCGTTACACCTGGAACGGAAACCACACTCCTCCACATGCCCCAAAGGCTCTGCAAGATCTGACCCTGCCCACCTTGGATTTCATTTCCTAACACTCTCGCCACTCACTCATTCTGTTCCAGCCTCAGTGGCCTTGCTGTTCCTTGCATGTGCTAAGGATGCTCCTGTCCCAGGGCCTTTGCAATTACTGTTCTCTCTGCCTGGCAAGATCTTCCCTCAGATAGCCACATGACTTACTGCCTCCCTTCCTTTAGGTCTCTGCTCAAATGCTCCTTCCTTAGAGAAACCTTCCCTGACCACCCTAGCTAAAATAGCACCTCTCATCATTTGTACCTGGTTTGAATTCCCAGTTTTATTTCTCTTTATGTCACTTACCTGTGCCTGGTATTTTGTTATTTACACATTTGTTCCTTGCCTGTTGCCATGAAGACAGGTATTTTGCCTGGCATATGATGAGTGCTCTATAAATATTTGTTGGATAAATGAGTGCCTGCTATGTACCAGCTTCTACACTTGGTGATACTGCAATAGTCCCAGCCCCTCAATGAACTCATGGTCTAATGTGAAAAACACAAGAAAAGAAGCTACCTGAAAAGCTTTATGATAAAGGAATGCACAGAGTCTTAGAACGAATCAAAATCAGCTGGGGTTGAAGGGAGTGGGAGTATGTTGGGAAACACTGTCCTGAGCCTGGAAGGGCAAGAGAGAAGGGCTCAGAAGAAGAATCCAGGCAGAGGAAATCAGATGAGGAAATGCAGAGCAAGTGTGGGGGACTCTGTGTGGACTGGAGTAGCTGAAGGGATAAGCGGATAGGAGACAATGTGGAAGATGAACCTGAGAGATAGTAAACGCATGAACGGGGAGGGCTATTTATGGAGCAGGTTGATCATTTAACTGGTTCCTGGTTTATTGACTATCTCCTTGGAGCAAGGGTCTGTGCTGAGTTTTGTGGAGGACACAAGGGTTTAAAGCCTGGACCCTGGTGTTCAGTCTAGCAAGGGAACTTAGTATGGCCACACACACTTGATTTTCTAGGGCAGCTCCTATTGCAATAAGTCTGTTTGACTTCCCTTAATCATCTTTGTATGCTTGTTCGATTGATCATGACTTTTGATTGGTGGATTGGAGCATAAAGTGGCCCTCAAGGAAGGAAGGAAGGAAGGAAGAAAGGAAGGAAGGAAGGAAGGGCAGACGACCACAGTGCAAGGCTGACCATGAAAAGTGCCTTGTGAGATGCTCTTATAAAGTGTTGTGTGGTCTGAAGAGGGGCACTGCCTCCAGGAAAGGATTTTGGAGGCCGTGGACCTGTGTCAGTGTTTTTGTGGTCAACAAATCGGTCCTTGGTTTTGCCTATTTACTGGTTTCCTTTTTTCTTCACAAAAATGTTCTTTCCACAGCCTGCTGCCATAGGGCCTGGGGCGTGGCTGTGTGAGGGGTGGGATTCTGTGTAAGGAATTAACAGAGAGCAGTGTGACAACAGACTGTCCAAAGGGCTCACTCCAGCCTTGGAGTCTGAACTTCTCAGGGAGAACGGAAGCCTGGGAAAATATCCACCCTCTTTCACCAACACATTCGGCCTACATTCCTGGGCAGGCCTGAACCCGACTCGCTGAATCTGGATGGAATTCCTCAGGCCAATATGAAAGAACTGGGGAAGCCTTCACTGGCGATGTTTCTTTATAGGGAAAAACATAAAACAGAGCAAAAATTTTGAAATCCAGAATTATAAACAAACACAACCACCAAACTCACAAAGAAACAGTTCCTGGAATCGTGGAGACTTCCTAACCTATAGACACGGCTAAGTACATATGCAATGAACTTTGTCCACAGTACAAGCTCAAAACTAGCTTTCTGATGGTGCTGTCATGTTCTTCTCCATTCTAGAAGCAATACAGGAAGGAGGGTGGGGATTTCCTGGGATCCCCAGAGCAGCCCTCTGGTTTTAATCTGGCCACTCACTGCGTGACTTGGGGCAAATCTCACGACATCTACGGTCAGTCTCGTAAGTTGTGAAAAACAACCCTGGCTGGTCTTCCTACTTCCAGAATCCAGGGAGATCGTATGTGTGGAAGACCCCTGGAAACCATGAAGTCTCACTCCAAGAGATTTTGATAATGACTGTGGCTGGAGACCAGGTGGGTACCACTCCTCTATGTTTCCCACAAGGCATTTCTTTCTGGAAGAAGCAACAGCATGGGATGCTGGGTAAGCCTGCCTCCCAGGACTCCCCCTCTTCTGAAATTTCTCGCTCACACAGGCCATCAGAGGCCTCACGAATTAACCCCTCAGGGCTCTAGTCTAGAAAGACTACTCTTTTTATATCTGTTCCCTCCACATGAGTGTTTTAGTCACACTACTGTGGGCAGTTTTAAAGAAACAGCAATTCACAAATTGGAAACAACCCAAATGGCCAGCTACCTGGGAACCGTCAGGCAAATTACGGTGCATTCACAAGGTGGAATATTTTGCAGTCATTAAAAATGATGTTTATGCATGTTCTGTAGTAGTAGCAGGAAAACTGCTTATGGCATACTATTAAGTGAAATAAAAAAAGGTATAAAATTATATATACATGGTACAACTATTTTAAAAAGCCTCACTATTTGTATTAAAAAAAAAGACAAGAAAATATACTAAATAATCATTTTGGCTACCCCTGGGTGGCAGAACTGTAGATAATTTTAATTTTCTTTCTTACATTTTTTTGTATTTTCAAAAATTAAAAAAATTAGCATATATAACTTTTCAGTAAAAAAAATATTATAATATAAAAATTTGAATTTATAGCACCTGGTATTGTAGTTGTAAACAGATGTAGTCCAGGAGGAGAGCAAAATGGAAGGAGGGGGAAAATGTGATTAAATCAATAAACACCCAGGAAATCTGTAGACTCGAATACATGGAGATATGTGTAGGCTTCATTGGCGAAGTCAGACTTTGAAGAATGCAAAATCAACTCAGATGCTGTGTCTCCTGGGCACAGATTTACTGCCTGGGCTATCTTCCATACCATGTGAAACCGAGCCACGTGCTGGCAGCTGTCAATATCACTATTTCTGAAAAGATGAAAAAGAGTGAAAACCTGGCACGGGGGCAGATGGTTTGAAAGCGGGCTGAGCACGGAGAGGGCTCACTCTCTGCAGGCCTTTCTGCTCCCGGGCACCCAGGGCTCCCGCTGGCCCTTGCCACACTGGGCTGGCCCTCAGTTTGCACTGGGCAGCTTCAAGGGCTAATTTTCGCTAATGTTCTTTTAAAAATTTTTTTCTGTGTATTCAGAACATTGATGTACAGTGCCCGAGGCTCCAGACACAGGGCATGCAGAGGGCTGCCAGTTCCAGGCAAATGAGAAAGAACCAGAAATCCAAGGAGGCTATTGTAGCTTCCCTCGGGACCATTCAGCAAAGGGAGGAGGCCAGCTGGCGACATCTCTCACTGGGGGACACAGAGGATGGCACTCGGTCAAGCCATGCGCTTGTCATCTCTCTTTGGGACTCTTGCCGGAACTTTCTAACTGGTCCCTCCATCATTCCCTGCTCCATCTCCTGCTGCCAGGCACTTAGACTGATCTTTCTATCCCCCATCCACTCTGTGCCCAGCCCTGGCTGGCTGCCAGCGAGAGCAAGAGACAATCAAAGCCCAGTCCTGGTGTGAGGAGCTCAAAGTCTGGCGGCAGAGACAGATATGGAAGCAAATGATGCCAGAGCCATCGACGGGGGCCACACGAGAGGCGGTCAAGAGGACACCGGCTCTGGAATCAGTGCTTGGGCTCAACCTCCAGCCCAGCCACTGACTAGCTTAGCTGTGTGACCCTGGGCAAGTCCTTGAACTTCTCCGAGCCTCCCTCTCCTCATCTGTAAAACAGGCAGCATTACAGCATCTCAGAGGGTGACTGTGTAGTTCAAGTGGGGTGATCTGAAAGAGTGCTCCTCGCAGGGCCTGGCACAGGTCGGCACTCAAGAGTTGTTGTAACTATTCACGGAGGGCTTCGTGGAGAACGCAGTGGGGAACAGCGATGGTCTCGCAGCAGAGGGAGGCTGCAGCTGCGTCTCGAAGGACGAGCAGGCGTTCGCATCTCACTTATGCTTCTCCCTTGGTCCAGACCTTCACCCTGACCCCACCGTTGAAGGAACAAAGGCCCAAAAACACCTGCAGGAAGCATTTTCTCCCATCACTTTCAACTCAGCAGTCATGTTCTAAATATTGAACTATTGGTGGGGCCCAGGCACCACCTCACTCCTGTGGTCTTGATGCAGACAGGGCCCCCTGCGGGGCCAGATGCCAAGCTGCAGGACGTGGAACATGGGGGAGCACTTGGGTAGCAGCTCTTTACGAACCCGCAGAGAAGCATTTCAGCATTTTAACAACGGGCCAAACAGCTGCACCTCTGCAGACCAGCTGAAGGTCAGCCTGGCCTCCCCTGCAGTCTGACTCAGCTGGCCTATGGTACACAGTGAGATTTCCTCCCACCCCGAATGCCTGATCTCACCCATCTTTCAAAGTCTGACTCAAAAACCACCTTCCTTGATCCTCTCTAGCAGTCTATCTACACCTCCCTTCTGACCTTTTGCATTTTCTTTCTTTGATGATACATGAGCTGTGCAGGGCAGGAGCCTCTTGAGGTCCCCTGGGTCTCCCTGTCCCTAGCATTGGGCCTGACACACAGCAAGCAAGTGTAATGGTTAAGGGAGTGAATTCTGGAGCCAGGATGCTGGGTGTGAATCCACGTGGGGCCCCCTCTGAGCCCTGTGACCTTGGGCAAGTTACTTGTCCTCTCTGCCTCACTTTCCTCATCTATAAAATGGGGATGACAATAATAATACCTACCTCCCGGGGCTATCATGAGCGACAAATGAGTTAATTCATGTAAAGCACTTATAATGGTGCCTGGCACATACAAGAACTCAACGAACATTAGTGCTCTCAGTATTCCTTTGCTCAGAGGGGGCACTCAACGCATGCTCACTGAATGAACGAACGAAGCATGAACAACCGGATCAAAACTCCAATCATAAATAAAGTAAATAATTCAAAAATTAAAAAATCAAATAATGAAAAGTTCAAGTAGCACTGAGGTGAAGGTTTAAGAGGCAGGTTCTATGTTAACGTGGACAGCAAATTATTTCAGGAAGTCAACATGTTTCTCAGAGGTCAACTGTTGTCTCATCAGATGGAGTGATTTGATTATCATTGTTCCATTTATATTAGCAATATTTATTGAGGCCTAAGCCAAGGAAAATACTAGAAGGAAAGGGAAGAGGCTGGGAAAGCATATTTAAGCAAGAATGTTGGCGGCCGGCCTGGTGGTGTAGTTGTTAAGTTCACGCACTCTGCTTCGCAAGGCCTGGGGTTTGCAGGTTCGGATCCCGGGTGCAGACCTATGCACCGCTCATCAACCCACGCTGTGGCAGCATCCCGTATACAAAATAGAGGAAGATGGGCACGGATGTTAGCTCAGAGCCAACCTTCCTCAGCAAAAAGAGGAAGATTGGCAAGGGATGTTAGCTCAGGGCCAATCTTCCTCACCAAAAAAAAAAAAAAAAGGAAAAGAAAAGAATGTTCCTGGTGGGAGATTTTCAGGCTTCTAACCTTCCCAGGGAATCCTCTGTCTTATGTCTGACATCCTTCCCATCCCTGTGGCACAGCACATGGTCAACAGTGAACTCTGGACTCAAGCTTCCTGCCTTTGCATCCCAGCTCTGCCCCACACTAGCTGGGTAATCTGGGCAAGCTACACAACCTCTCTGAGCCTGCAGTTCCTCATGAGAAGACAGAGATAGCAATAGTCTAAGACGGTGCTACTACACTCACAAGATTCTTGTGAGGACTCAATGACTAATGCACCTAGAAAAGAGCTTAGTATGTCAGAAATACTTGGTAAAATTTAGTGGTGGTGATGATGATGATAATGGTTGTTTAAAAACTCAGCTCTAAGATGATCAAGACATGGGAGCATGGGAGCTGGTCCCTGGTCTCTACACTTACTCCTTACCTTATTGCTTTGGGAGTGCTGATTATCATGGGCTCTTTTTTCCAAAATGGGGACATTATCTGCTTTGAGTCTCTAGTTCAGCGCTGGCCAACAGAAGTTTCTGTGATGTTGGAAATGTCCTATGTCTGCGCTGTCCGATACATGAACCAACTAGACACATGTAGCTATTGAGCATGTGAAATGAGGCGAATGGTACTAAGGAACTGAAGCTGTAGTTTTATTTAATTTAAATTCATTGAGATGTAAACAGCCTCACACAGCTAGTGGTCACCATAACGGCCAGTGCTGTGCTAGTTCCTTAGTCTTTGTGTCATAAAGATAAAGTTTTCCTTCCTTTTCCCATAAAATAAAGAGAAGCTGGTGTCAGACCAGACCAGACTGCTGTGGCAGCCGGTTAACGGGGATTCAGAAAAGACCTGGAGGTGAACACAGGCAGCGCGTATGTTTGATCAGACTAACCCCGCGTGTTGGGAGAGGGGGCTGTTTTTAAACTTGAGCCGCTCAGCTTGTCACCTGTGGTCAGGAGCCATCTCTCCCCACTTGGCTGGAAAAAAAAAAAAAAAAGAAAACTCCAGGGCAACTAGTCGAAGCTGTTTGACAAGCCCGGGAAGCTGGTGGTGGTGAACAGCCCTGAAGCTGGTGAGGTATTGGATTTGCCCTGCTGCCTCTCCTGGGGGAGGACACCTGTCAAATCCTGCCTCTCCGTTCCCTTCCTGCTTGTCGCTAATTTGCTGTTCCCGAGCCCCTTTAGGGGAGCTGGCCACTTCGTTAGGCTGAAGGTGACCATTACATTTGGGTGCTCAGCATCTTCCCTCGCCCACTGCTCCAGGCCTGACAGTTCTGCAGGCTGGCCACGTCTGACCTCTGGAATCCCCTCATTTTGGCTAACTGCAGAGGGATCCAGCATCTCAGGAGGTGCTCCAAGGCTCATTGCAGCCCCCGAAGCCTGGGAAATACTTATTAGGCACCTCTTACGTGCCAGGCTCTACCAGAGAGACAAAAATCACCATGAAAGCTTATTTCTTGCCCTTATGTAACTTAAAAATGGAGGTTGGAGTAGATTGGGGAAATGAATGACAAACACACAAAACGACCATATCTTGTTATTCACAGTGTGGTGGGTGGACCAGCAGTATCAGCCTCACCTGGGAGCTTGTTAGAAATGAAACATCTTAGGCCCCACCCCAGACCTAACGAATAGAATCTGCATTTTAACGAGATCCCAGGGGATTCAAAGGCACATTCAAGTTTGAGAAGCCCTGCTATAGCATACATCCAGGTTATAAGCACCATGACAGTGAGAAGAATAATGGCCGTTATGTATAAAGAGCCTAATGTGTGCCGGACTTTAAGTGCTTTGTATATATATTAACACATAATAACTTCCTAACAGCCCTCTGAAGAAGATTCTATGTTATCTCCCATTTTACAGATAAGAAAACTGAAGCTCAGAGTGGTTAAGTAACGTGTTCAAGGTCACAGAGCTAAGTATTAAAACCAAGCTATGAACTCAGGCATTCTGGCTCCAGAATAAGAAATACCCAGAGACATAGTTACTGTGCTATGAAGGTCCTCAGCATTAACCAAAAAGCTTCCAAAGAGCCTTTTCCTACTAGTAGTTATTTGACTTAATTGTCTCATCTACAGGTGAAGGCATTTCTACCTCACAAGGCTGACGTAAGGATTAAATTAAACTCTGTACATCAAGTCCTCGCATAGGACACGGCACCTGGTACTTCTCATCAAATGTTCATAACCTTCCTTCAGGCATCCTTATGCCTCTGTCTAGGGAGCACGTATGGGGTGTCAGACAGGTCTCTTCACCTCCCTTCTCAGAATCCTTCTGGTTCCTCACTGCTTATAGGAGAAAGTCCAGACACCTCGGCAAGTCTGCTAACCTTCCTTCCAGTCCAGCCTGTTGCTGCACCCCACACTTCTGCAGAACAAGATCCCTCTTTCTGTGCTCTACCTTCCTGCCTCTCCGGGTATATAGTCTGTTCCCTTAGTGTATTGCTCCCTTCCTTGTAGCCACCCAGCATTCATTTGATGTTTTTGATATTTACAGACCTGCCCAAACGTGCAACTTACCTTTCCTCACTGCACGTCAGTGTCCTCATCTGCACAATGGGGAGATTGAGGCTAGCTCCTGTCCCAAGGGGTACGGTGAGGACTGAATTAGTTAACACACATAAAGTATGCAGGGCCTGCCACATACTAAGTGTTGATCAAAATCTCTTAGAATATCCAAGAAGAGGCCAACCTGGGTAAAGGGAGTAAATAATAATCCCTGTCACGTATGGATCACCTGCCACGTGACAGTGATTGGGCATGGCACTCACGTAAGTTAGTTCATCAGTCTCAAAACAGCCCCACGAAGTAGGAATTATTATTTCTTGTTTACAGCTGAGGAAACTGAGGCCCAGAGCATGCGAGTGGCAGAGCCAGGACCCAGCTGAGGGCGGCCTGAGTTGACACTGGCAACACAGCTCTCTGGGCCAGCAGCTGGAACACGTAGGTTTCTGCCCTAGCTCTCTTCAGTTCTGCAAGCATTTTTTGAGCACTTACTATACGCTATGCACTGAGGCAGGCCCTGGAGACTCGGTGCAGCATGAGGTGGTAGGGAAGGGTTCCTGAAGGAGGTGATGCCTAAAGGGAGTCTTGAAGGATGAACCGATGGAGGTAGCCAGATGATGGAGCAGGGGGGAGACAGTGTTCTAGGAAGAGGGCAAAGCATGTGCAAAGGCACTGAGGCACTGCCTTGCAAATCCACTGCAAATGTGCTTATGCCTTCAGTCATGCCTCTGGGCCTCAGTTTCATTATCTTCGACACGAAACATGTTCAACATGCCTGTTCCCAGATCTCTCTTGACTTTAAGTGTCCAATGATAGAACAGTCCACTGAAAAATCATGCTTTTGAAGGTTATTCAGTGGCATGGAGCAACAAAGCTGCAGGTACTTTCTGGTCTTTATTTTGTAAAACAACCAAAACACGTTGGTATATACCCAGAATATATACTCTATCTAGTCACAGTGGTTATTCCCAAATGCGGAGACTACGGGTGAGGCAAAATTTCTTCTTTCTTGTCTTTTGTACTTATCACATTTTATTTAATTAAATGGATTAGGTTTATATCCTGTAAACATTCATGAAGATTGTAAAAAAATTCTAGGGATTAGAGGTGAGTCTTTGAAACATTATTATTTCTTTAAAACCATAGCCCATCGACAGCAGAACAGCCTAAATACGAGCACAGAGCAGGGCCTGACCCCAAGAGTTCAAATACTAGTTCTGCAACTTTTGCCATATAACCTTGGGCAAGTTAATCAATTCTAGTTAATATAACCGAAAAAAAAAAAAGTTTCATGAAACATACTTACCTTACCTCATGCAAACTACTCTGATAGTTTTTTATTTAATTCTAGTTCATTTTTCAAAAATGCACGTTACAACCCATAACATCAGGGGTCGGCAAACTTTAGGGAAAGGGCTAAATAGTGAGTATTTTCAGCTTTGTGTGCCATTTGGTCTCCATCACAACTAATCAGAAGTGCAAAAGCAGCCATAAACAATTTGTAAACAAATGGGTGTGGCTGTGTTCCAATAAAACTTTAGAAAAACAGGCAGTGGGCCAGATGTGGCCTGTGGGGCATCATTTGCCAATCTCTGCACTGCACTGATTTAATGGCCCATTAATGGGCTGTAACCTAGAGTTTGAAAAATATTGGGATTAGAGTTGTTTTTACCCTGGCCAAACGAAATAAATTGCAGCAAGGCTCAAGTCACAAATGGATCATGTTTTAAAACTCTGTTTCTTAAGTTAATTATTTAGAATTCAATAACCATTTTTTTTCCTTACAACTATTTATAAGGTGGTTGAGATTCCAGCCCAGCCTACATATAGCCCTGCAAAAACCAAGTCTAATATATGGTCCTCTCACTCTGGCCTGTCGCCATTCATCCAGGGACTGTGAACTTCTCGAGGACCCACCAGCACTGGGCTGGGTATTTCAGGGGACTGTTGTTTTGGATGTGATCAGTGCCCTCAGGAAGATGCGGAAGTAGCTTTCTTCCTCTGGGAAAAGGCATTCTGCATCCCTGCTTAGGATGCTAGGAACAGTCCTCCCCTCTCCTCCTTCTTGTTATTGAGGTACCCAGGGTATTAGCCCAAGGAGTCCTTAAGTTGGGGGAATTTCGGTTCTCAACTGTGTGTGTAAGCCAATCAGCTATGAGATGTGTGGCTAACAATGGTCAAAAGTACTGAACTGTGCAAATGACTTACTTGTGTGTTATTTATAAAGGGAAAAAAAAGTAAACTAGAAGAGTGTAGTGGACCTTTGTCAACTTTTTTGCAGCCCAGAACCACTGACAGCCTTACTGCGTTTGAAGAATTTCCCATATTATTAGTCTATGGTTCAACAAGGTAGAAATTCACCTTCCCAGGCTCCCTTGCAGTTGGGGTGCAGGCTTGTGACCCAACCCCACTGATTTGGAAGCAAGTGGTGTGATGTAGCTGGAACATGGGGCTGACAAGGGTGGTGGCAGAGACATTCAGTTTTCAGGGGTAATGGTGACAGAGGTCCTGTTGGAAGTGACCTTACACCTAGCATCAGTGGTGTAAGGTCGGGTGTCTGTGCCCAGCCCTGGTGGCTGTGAGGTCTCTGCTGGAGCAGTCCTGGGGTGCAACTTGGGCACCGTCCCAGGCTGTGTAGGCTTGAAGCCTGGTTCTCTTGCTTCAACGCCCACTAGAAGTCTTCTTAAGCTCTGCTGAACATTGAGATTCACGGGACTATCATAGGCCACACTTGGCCCAGCAGGACAGCAACAGATGTTCCTGTCAGTGGGAGTCCTCATAGCAATTCACCCCGCCATCCTGGAGCTTTCTTCTGCCCAGGTGACACTCAGGTGCAAGGAGATGAGATCCACTTGGGTGGCTGTGGGAACCCCCCTGGTTTATGAACCCCTATATCTCTTGTAACAACTCCATAGAAATAGCTTCCAGTGTCTCTGCAAGGACACTGCCGGTTACAAGAGTCAATGAATTCAGGGAAGGCCAAAGCCCTGGATATTTATCAAGTATTTATAACACTACCAGGCCAGATCTAATTTACCAATCCAGGGTCATCTTGACCATAAGCAATGTTGCTTAGTAACACAGTTGATACTGCAATTTTTATCAGGTTTCCAGGGGAACAGAGCTAGATAATTAACCCAAGGTCAAATTCTCATGCAGAAGGGGAAAGGATTTGGTAACCCTCTGCCTACACTCGGCCTCCCAGAGGTTTTCTTTCTGCTTTAAGCAGTCACAGCAGGTTCAACTTTTGCAGCTAAGCATTCCTACCAGTAGTGCCCCTTGTATCAAGGACACCTCCACTCACGTGCATTCTGATACATATGCCTTAGTGGGAAAGAACGAGGAAGAGTTATAATAGTATGCTGGAAATTTTGCATAACCCTGAGTGAGTATGTCCATTGGAGTATGTTAAATCTGAATATCAACTGTCACGTATGCCACAGATAAGAAAGCATTAAGAACTGATGTGTTGGGGGGGCTGGCCTGGTGGCATAGCAGTTAAGTGTGTGCACTCTGCTTCGGTGGCCCAGGGTTCGTGGGTTTGGATCCAGTGGGGGGACCTACACATCGCTTATCAAGCCATGCTGTGGCTGGCATCCCACATATAAAGTGGAGGAAGATGGGCACTAATGTTAGCCCGGGGCCAGTCTTCCTCAGCAAAAAGAGGAGGATTGGCAGCGGATGTTAGCTCAGGGCTAATCTTCCTCACCAAAAAAAAAAAAAAAAAGAACTGATGTGTTGAGGTGATCTTTTGGTAGGGTAAGTGTCTTGAAAGATGTATTTGGGTACCATTAACTTCTAATGTCTATTATGTTTGCTTTATTAACTCTATTTCTTCAAGTGTAAATTCTTCCATTTATTGAGATTGTTTTGTTTCCCCTATTAGTTTTCTCAAACAGTTGGTGACTGGTGATTGTATACTCATGTTTTTGGTTCAGATTTCCCTGGTAAATAGTCTGCCACATCTGTCTGTACAGCTCTGTTTGCAAAAGGGGTGACAGCTGCCACTGCCTGGGTATGAATTCTCGTTTGTTTTCTGTGAGATCGAGGGAGGGTAGAACTACCTAATTGTCTAGTCTTCTAGTGAAGACCACTTCTGTTCCTTTCAGCCATGACTAGCCACCTTAGGCAACAAAATACTTCAATTTATCCTACTATTTTTTTTATTTTGTGGTAACATATTACCAAAATCATCCATGGCCAAACACATCTAGGAATCACTGATATTTCCAGTAAAGGGGAGGAAAATCTTGTCATAGACTTGAGATGATTGTTTAAAATAGCCGCCTCACACGGCCCCTCCCATCAAAATTAAGGCGTTTACACTTATCATCACTATTTGGAAAATAAATATTGCCTAATCACAATCTTACAAACTTTATCTGAGGTTTTTTTTTTTAACTAAAAATATCTGAGGTACCTGAAAGATTTCAGAAGCTCAGAAAAGAGGAGCCAAAGTTCCGGAAAAACTTAAACTACAGAAATTTCACACTGGCACAGCTTCTTCAAAATCCCATAGTGAAAAGCGAAACTATCCAAACCAAATGCAACAGCTCTAAAGCTGTGCCCACGTGAAAGAGCGACATGGATCACGGAGGCCTAGAACCAGGCGCTCCAGCCAAGAAAGGCTCTTCTGACAAGTGGAGAGGGTTGGAGGCGAAAAACATCGATATTTCCGTCAACACATATTTCCCAGGCTTTCTGCTGGGCATGGACCAAAGCAAAGAATATTCAGCCCCTGTTCCTGAAAAGATTATAGTCTAGTGGAAAACCGTAGAAGCACCATGGCCCAACATGACTTTGCCAGAATAGAGATAGAGGCAAGGAAATGTTGTTTGATTTCGGGGTGGGGGAGGAGACAGAAAGAGAGAGAAAAACAACTCCAAATTAGAGTCCTATCTCCCGCTGGAAATTTCTCGTTAGGCGGTTTCGGTACGGAGTTGGTTGTAAACACGTGACTGAACACAGTCAGAGGCTCTCTCTCCTCTGAAGCCCTATCATGTGTGTTTTCAGATGCTAAACACCAGTGCCTATTCTATCACGGAACAGGAAGAAATAGCTTTTTGTCTAGAAGGAATCACACACAGGCTTCTGTAGGGACAATGATAACAGCATTTTAGAGCAAAAAAAACCATGTAAAATAATGTATAGTATCAGCCCCTTTTTGGGAGTGGGGAGGAGGGGAGGTCCCCTTGTGCCAGGCACGGCCCTGGATGACTTAGCTATAATATCGAATTCATTGCTTACACCAGTCCCACGAGGCTGGTCTCGTTCTCTTTCCAGTTGAGGAAAAGAGGTTCAAAGAGGTGAAATGGCTTGTTTAAGGTGCTAGAAGAAGCAGAGCTGGGATCCAAATCCAAAAGTTGATCTGATTCCCAAATCCATACTCTTCCCAGAAAACCAAAGTGAACAGAACTCAAAAAATTTGCATTGCATTTTGTGTCGTCCCCTGAAAATTCAACCAAAAAGGAATGGAAAGACCGAGATAACTGACTCCAACGAATTCCGAGACACGTTCTCTTTACTTTGCTTTCCTTCAGAGCTCATGCCTCTTTAAAACTTGCCCCAGAAAGTTTAGAGCCCTTAGATGGTCTCCCCAGACTTATAGCCATGCCAACTACACTCTGAATCCTGAAATAGATTCCAGAAGGGAAGATGGAAACTGCATAATAGAAAATGTAATGGGCACCATGCAACTGTGTTGAGTGGGGGCCAGAGAGTTTTAGTCTGGTGGCTGTGAGGATGGAGCTGGTCTGAGGATATTAATCCTCACAACCAGGGAGACCATTTAGAAATCCAATGTAGTAACAGAAGTAAGAGGGAACGAGGTCCAGAACCAAGCAGTGGCAGCAATCTGGGGAGGCAGGAATGGAGAAATGAGAGATGTCACAGATGGAGGATCAGCAAGACCTACTGACCAGTTGGCCATGGGAGGGAGCGAGGGAGAGGAAGGAGTGTGGGCTGAGTCCCAGTTTTCTGACTAGGGCGACAGGGTTGATGGTGATGCCGTTCTTAGAGGCTGGGAGAAAGGAGGAACAGTGGGTTTTGGGGGAAAGATGATGGCTGTCATTTTAGGGTGGTTGTGAGCACTCCAGATGGAAATCTTCCATAGGCAGCTAGACCAATGGATTTGTTCATTCTGCAAACATTTGTTGACTTCCCCACATGCACCAGATGTTGAGCTTGGCATTAGGTGCGGAGTGACAACCAAAACAGGTGTGTTCTCTGCCCTCATGAAACTTATAGGCAATAAACAAACATAGAAATCAAAAACACAGAATAAGTGCTCTGAGCATGAGACTTGACAGTGCAAGCCGGAAGGCTGAGCGGGATGAGAAGGTTCTGGGGCTCTGAGGGGGGGTTGTCTGGCTGGAGATGGAGAGGGGGTCATCTGCACAGAGGCAGGAATTGAAGACAACGTGAGGGAGGCGAGTCAGAGAAACTGCACTATTGTACAGGCTGTCCGGGCGGGGGCTGGAGAGCTAGACACCCCACCGGCTGAGGCCAATGGTTTCCATTCTCTCAACCCTCAGGAGCCACACTCATAGAAAGCACAGTCTTGGCATGTCTGACGGAGGTTATTCTTTGGCCAGGGACCCTGGGCATTTTACCACTTCTCCATTTTGGGCATGTCTGGCACATGAACATTGCAGAGGGTACCCACCGATTTGGCCAGGATAGCGGGAGACCTGAGTAATCCCCTGATTAAGCTAACTCCAGACTGGACTGAAATATTGATGCTAATTTGGGATTCTTAAAAGAAAAAAAATGCAACTTCTGTCTAGCCTATGCTGCATCCTCTTCCCTTAACTGAAAGCCAGGAGACATGGGTTAGGACCCCAATTAAGCCCCAATCCCAGCAGAAACAGAGCAGCCAATGAGCATTTCAAAACCACTTGGAACCATTTAACAGAGTCAGGAAAACTGCACTGAGCCCCAATTGGGAGTTGTTCAGCTACCTGCTGATAATATCTCCAACAACAAGAACAAATGCGAACATTTATCCAGCACTTACTATGTGCTGGGTGCGGGGCAATTTATTTAATCCTCAAAGAGCCCTACGAAGGAATTGCTCTTAGTAGACCTATTTTGCAGCTGAAGAAACTGAGGCACAGAGAGGTTAAGGCACTTTCCCAAGGCCCCCCAGCTTCGAATTGGAAGAGGCTGAATTTGAACCAAAAAGTGTGGATCCCAGAGCCTGCTCTTTTAACCACTCTTTTGATAAACAGGGGTCACTACTGTAGTAGTTAGAGTAAACAGGCCCGTGGAGGAGGGGCTTGATTTGTGACATTGTGGGGAGATGAGCTAGCTCTGTGAACCTGTTCCTAGAGGAAGAGGGGACGCCTCCAGGCAGGCTCCTTTCCTGATGGTGGCTTCTGATGCGCTGCCTCTGAGAGGGTGAAACCATCCTCAGAGAACGCGGCGCGGGGGGCAGGGGTCCCAGATAGCAGGAAACCTGGGGGCCGCTTAGTTCAGCTGCTGGTTGCAGGGGGGGAGGCTGAGGCACGGGGAAGTGGAGGGACGGCGCCAGGGAGCAGTAGAAGCTGGGTCAGAGGGAGCTGCCTCTCCCTTCCTTCTCTCTGTTCCTTCCTTTCCCGTGAGGATTCTGCTTCCCAGGAACAGCCATGCCGTCTCCCCCAGAGCAAGCCCAGGGGTCCCCCGCCCACCTGAGAGGCCCACTTCTGGCTGAGCAGGTGTTCACGGTTCCCCTGGGAGTCCCGAGGGCAGCCAGGACAAAATGCCACCAAGGAGCTGGCAGCCCCCACAGCTGCCTCCACAAGGAAGCCCCCCTGCACTGCAGAGGCCCTCACCCCTCTGGAATTTGCAGACCCACTCTTCTGACCCAGGTCATTTTTGTCCCAAGCTGGACCAGCACTATGCAAACCCCTCTCAAAGACTCCACCCAGGTCCCAGACACCCGCTCAGGGCACAAGGTTCCCATCTGGACCCCTCCAGCGAGTGTCTGGGAACTGGGCAGTTCTGACCCTCAGCATCCCTCCCCTCCCCCCACCCCGCCCTGGAGGCAGTACCCACCCACCACCAGGTGGTGTTGGCCAGAGGCGAGCTCCCCTCCTTGGCCGTCCAAGGCCAAGGCCAGCCTTACCTTTCCACCTGGAGGTTGACTTTGGAAGGCTCCACGTTGGGGTTTTCCCATTCCATTTGCGGGCAGTGCATGAAATAGCAAAGCGTGTACAGGGCCTCGGGCTCCCAGTAGAGCGCCCCCTGCTTGTGGTGCAGGGGGGTGCCGTTGCCATGGTGCTTGGCGTTGAGGGGCTGCAGGTGATGCATTGCTCGGGACACCAGGTCACCTGTGGACAGAAGTCAGATTTCAGATCCTTCAGGCAGCCAAGACTCGCAGAGAAGATGTGCCTGGTATCTCTGCAGAGATTCTGATCCCTGGATGCCCCCCTTCAATGGGAGTAGTCCTCTGGGACCTCCAGGTCACCCATCGAGCAGAGGGGAAAGCATTCATTCATTCACCACACCACTGTCAAGGGCTCACCAGGTTTGGGGTGCTGCTTCAAGCAGAGGGCTGCTCAGATAATCCAGTCCTGCCCTTCTGGAACCCCTGTTTCTCACAAGGCATGGGAAGCCCTTTGTACACGTCTGCTTCGGGCCACTCTCACCTTGGGACACACCTTGTCATACCCTCTGCGGTAGCCAACCCTGCCTTCCTTGCAGTCACAAGAATGGACTATACTGTCTCTTGCCTCTTAGCCTGTGCATATGCCATTCCCTTTATCCACAACATTCTTTCTTCTCTTCTCTAGGCTAACTCCTACTGATCATCCAGGTATCAGCTTATATATTAATTTCTCCAGGAAACCATCCTGGAATCTCCCCACTCCCCTGGGTCTGTTAGCACAGCATTTTGGCCACTGGGTTAGAATATTCTTTTTCTTTGTCAGTCTTTCCCGACAACAGCAACTCAGTCTTAAATGACACTTATTACATGCCCACACAGTTCCAGCACTTTAATTCATTTAATCCTCACAACGCTTTATGAAGTAGGTACCTTTAAAAATCCATTTTACAGATGAGGAAACAGAGGCCCAAAGAGTTATATAACTTCTCAAACTTCTGCAGCCATGAGTGGCGGACACAGGATTTGAATCCAGGCAGTCTGACTCCAGAATCCATGCACTTGACCGTGCTCCTTGAGGACAGAGGCTCTGTCTCACTCTTCTCAGCACTAGCAAACCCTGGAAAGACTCTGGTCTTTCTCTTCCTTTCTTAGAAGGAAACCAGTCTTCTCCTTGATCAAACTAGACCTGCATGCTCCCAGGTTGGCTGCATAGGGAGGATCTTCCTGTGGGGAGACTGGCTGGGCCTGGAAGCTAAGATGGTGTTTCCCAAACTTGGGTCATTTATATGCCACCTTCACGAGTGTAGCTATATCCAAGAACTATCAACCATTATTTACCTAATTTTAAATGGGCTTATTTTGTTTCTTAAAATACATATATTTAAAAAGGAAACATTATGTCATTACCATAAATGGAAAATTAGTATCACTTGCCATAAACAGAAGGTTATTGTAAAAGTTAATTCAATGAAAACAAAACAGTGTAACTAATTTATAGCTGAATTCTGGTCCTGCTTTCTTTTGTTACAAGTAACAAGTGTTAGAGAGGTGTTAGGGCTCATACCAAATGAAGCCTTTCTTCTTAAAGCAAATAGAATTAAAATAGAATTTAAAAGAATCACTCCATGACCAACGTTATTTAATGCACTGCCCCAGTCCAATTTGCACAGTGCAATGTATTGCACACTTTGAGAGACATTTGTCTAAGATATCCATGATGGTTAATTTTATGTGTCAACTGGGTTAGGCTATGGTGCCCAGTTGTTTGGTCAAACACTAGTCTAGATGCTGCTGTGAAGGTATTTTTTCCATGTGATTAACATTTAAATCAATATATTTTGAGTAAAGCAGATTACTCTCCATAATGTGGGTGGGCCTCATCCAATCAGTAGCAGGCCTGAAGAGAAAAGACAGAGGACCTCAAAGAGGAAGGAATTCTGCCTTCAGATTCAAGACTGAAATATCAACTCTTGCTGGAATTTAAACCTCCCTCTCTCGTCCCTGGTGGGGGTGGGAGATTGTCTCCCACCTTCATTGCCCAGTTGAAACCAGGCATGCAGAGCCCACCAGTTCTCTGCCATCCACCTTTAACATGATATTTTTACGTAAAATCTAAACCCAAGAAAGTGAGGCTCAGTGAGAGGCAGGACTTTCTCCTCTGAAGGCCCAAGGCCTGCCTTCTAGGTTCCTGTTTCCTGTCTGAGGGAGAGGCCACTTCCTCACAAGAAGATTGACAAGAGGACAATTCACCCCTTTGTGGGAGTTGACTATGGAGATGAGCTCTCAGCTGAGGGCAGAATGGCAAATATTCCCCCTCCCATTCCTTGTCCATGGCAGACATGGTTAATCAATCACAGAGCTCTTATCCACTGATGGTAGATGCAGCCTTAAAATCTTTCTTGAGACAAGATTCCAAGCAGCCACTATTTCTGATGGGGTTGTCCAAGGAGAGGAAACTTCTGTGTTGTCAGAGTCAGAAGGCCTTATCAGAACAAGCTAACCAGAGTACAATCCACTAAGCTTCACATCTGGAAGGCAGTTGCAGTGGCTCCCCTACACCCCTCCACATCTTAGCACGCCCAGCCCAGAGCCTGACCCTCCTCTCTCCACCTCCCACAGCAGCAAAATACATCCAAGAAACTCGAAAAGAACCAAAGAAGGAAATTCTCTCTTAGAGGCAGGTGGGTAGGGAAGACCCCGAGGGGACCTGCAGATGGAAAATGTGGAGAACCAGTGCTCAAAATTAGGTAGGAGCCAGGGCCAGGAGTTCAGATCCCAGCTCTGCCACTTACCTCTGTAAACACTAGCAAGTCCCTTAACCTCTCAGGCGAGGAAACAATACTCCCCTATCAGGTGGCTGTGAAGGCCCAGTGCAAAATGAGGACGTGCTGGCACACTGTTGGCACTGCATGAGCAGCTCTCTCTGGCTCAGGGCCCACTGGCTCTTCCTCCTTTCTGGACAGTGGGACCAAGAGGTTGGGTGCCTGAGACATGGAGGCCGGTCCTGCCAGTATCCTGACCCAGCGTCTGATCTGCTGCTTCAAGCTGGGGTTGACTTTTCCAAGAATCGACATTGCAAAGCTGCTCATTCCAGGCCTCCCTTTGGGGTGCATTTAGGTCCTTAGTTGCTTCTTCTTCTCTTTTCTCTCTACCCTCTCATCTTTTAGGGATCTTACTCCCTGGGAGGGAGAAAAAAAGGAAGCCGGGTGTCTGCTGCTAGCTAGTCCCATCACTCGAGTCTAGGAAGGGGCAGCTCCAACTACTGGTCCAAATAAGAGCACCCAATCGGCAAACGTTGAGAAGGAATCTAGAAGAAAATACAGGGATGGCAGGTCTGGGTGGGATCGGGCACAATGACACTGTTTGGAATTTCCTGATGAGGATGGTGACATGGAGGAGAGGGAGGGAGGCAGCAGAGGTAGGAACCACAATATACTGATATATGCCCCATCTCAGGCCGTTTACATATATTTTCTGGTTTAATTTGTATAAGAACCAAATGGGACGGGTATTATTATACCCACTTCGGAGATGGGAAAATTGAGGGAAGAGGCAACTTGCCCAGGTGTCACTCAGGAAGCGGCAGGCTGTGACTCCAGCCAGGGTTCCAGGGCTCATGTTCTTGGTCACGACACCACAGTGCCTCCAAAAAGGCACTAATCTAGAATCTACCTCTGGGCGTGGCCTTTGAAAAATTCTGAGGAAGGGTCTGAGGCCTAAATCCCCAAAGTGTGTGCCACCGTGGATTCCAGGGCGGGGCCGGCTTGGTGGGGTGGGGGTCAGGGGACTGGTCAGGCTCTGCTGACGGAGCAGAGCTTCAGCTCAGGGTTCTCCAAGTCTGACCTGTCTGGTGAGCAGGGTGGGTGCGGGCAGTGGTCAATGGGTGCATCTGCATAGGTGACCAGACAGACTCTTAGGAGACAGGTCACCCCAAGGGAAGAGAGGCTGGTGGGGGGGCACAAGGGTAACCGACAATGATGTAGGCCGGGAGCTGGTTCTGGAATCCACAGAAGCCTGGTCTCTCAGATCAGACCTCCTGCCCAGCGCTTGGCAGAGCCGAAGAGCTTTTCCCTGGAAGCTGTGAAAAGGGGCAGGAGCCCGGGTGGCTCTCCTTTGGGGCCGGGATGAGGCTATGGTGAATAACAGCAAACACACACAGCACCTCCTGTGTGCAGGACATTCCTGAGAATTTTACACACATCACACTCCTTCGCTGCCACAGGAGGCAGTGAGGTAGGTCCTGATACCATATCCATTTTACAAATGAGGAAACTGAGGCACAGGGAGATGATTTGGCTGAAATCACATAGCCACTGAGTGAAGGACTGGGCTTCAAACTGCGGCCATTTGGGTCTAGAGTCCACGCTCTTAGCTGCCAACCACACTGCCTCCACGAGGGTGAAAGAGAGAGAGTCCTCATCACTGGTGGCAGCACAAACACGTTAAGAGGTCCAGGGATCACGGCAGGCTCGGGCACAGCCAGGGTTTTGGCAGAACAGCTCAGCACATCTTTAATTGAGACCTGTCGGTAACAGCATCCTTGGGCAAAGAGTGGGGATGAGCCCCAGAGGCTGGGGGAGGCAGGGCCAATGGCCAACGGCTTTGGAAAGCACTAGTCCTCGGTGTCCAGTACTGTCCTCGGCTACAAGATCAGGGTCTTCAAAGGTGGCCCCAGCCATGGGCAAGGGCTAGGTCTGAGGTGTCATGGAGGTTCACGGGAGGCCAAGGCGTTAGGGTAAGCCACAACAGGGCAGGAGGAAGGGGTGGCTACACGTCAGAGGCCACCTGAGGAGTCTCAAAAACTACTGGGTGAACTTTTCAGAGGGGCTGATTCCCAGTGAGTTTGCACTCAGGGGGCAGGGTCTGAAAACACTGGGGGTGGGCCTACCTCCCCCCCAGGGAGGCGCAGCTGGAAGGATCTGGGTTCCCCAGTAACCGACCCATCTCAGCACTCACCATCCTCCAGGAGGAAGGCTGTGCCGCCAACAAGGTGGGAGAGCAGAGGGAAAGTGGAGGGAGAAAGGCTTCCACCAGGAAGACCCAGGAAGCAATTCTGTTTCTAAACAGCAGGCCACACTGTGACCGCTGGAAGGAGGGGAAAGGGACGTTGCTGGATACTTGGCCAAAGAATCTGAGATGCAGAGACCCCGAGAGCTGGGAGGGGCTTCCGAGCTGATGCAGTGCGTCCTCCCAGGAGCATCCAGCTGCACGAACAGTGGTGACAGCTGCCATTCATTGAGCACCGCCCTGTGCTGGGCGCTGTTTCTCATCCTCACAGCGCTCCATTAGGTGTGTACTACATTATTTCACTTGTACACAGTGGTCCTCAACCAGGCTGATTTGGCCTCCCAGGGGACGCCTGGAGGCATCTTTGGTTGCCATGTCCAGGGGGCTGCTAGTGCATCTAGAGATACTGCTA